>NW_015165278.1:96258-113630 GCF_001447785.1 Gekko japonicus
AGCAGGTCTCAAGACCTGGTGAGAGATGTAGAGGTTGTCACACCAGCTGGGAACAGTAACCACAATGCTATTAAGTTCAGCATTCAGGTCAATGGCAAATTACCTCTACAGTCCATGACTGTCACGTTAGATTTCAAAAGAGGGGATTTCACAAAAATGAGGGGAATAGATAAAAGGCTGAAAAGGGAAACACAAGGGAGTCAGGATGGTGAAAACCAAGGCTGACTATGAAGAGCCCCAAGAGGTTCTCCACAAACTGGGTGAGTGAGCAACAATGTGGCAGATGAAATTCATCGTTGGTAAGTGTAAAGTGATGCACATTGAGAGAAAGAATCCCAGCTTCAAATGTAGGCTAATGGGATCTGAACTTGCTGAGACTGAAAAGGAAGAAGATCTTGGGGTCGTCGTGGATAGCTCGATGAAAGCGTCAACCCAAGTGTGCTGCAACAGTGAAAAAGGCAAACTCTGTGTTAGGGATTATCAGGAAAGGGATTGGGAATACTGGGTACAGTTCTGGTCACCATATCTCAAAAGAGACATGGCAGAGCTGAAAGAAGCACAGAACAGGACAACCAAGATGATTAGGGGGTTGGAGCACCCCCAAGAGGTTCTCCACAAACTGGGTGAGTGAGCAACAATGTGGCAGATGAAATTCATCGTTGGTAAGTGTAAAGTGATGCACATTGAGAGAAAGAATCCCAGCTTCAAATGTAGGCTAATGGGATCTGAACTTGCTGAGACTGAAAAGGAAGAAGATCTTGGGGTCGTCGTGGATAGCTCGATGAAAGCGTCAACCCAAGTGTGCTGCAACAGTGAAAAAGGCAAACTCTGTGTTAGGGATTATCAGGAAAGGGATTGGGAATACTGGGTACAGTTCTGGTCACCATATCTCAAAAGAGACATGGCAGAGCTGAAAGAAGCACAGAACAGGACAACCAAGATGATTAGGGGTTTGGAGCACCTTCCATATGAGGAAAGGCTGAAAGGTCTGGGACTTTTCAGTTTAGAAAATAGACAACTAAGGGGGGGACATGATAGAGGTTTATAAAATTATGCATGGGATGGAGAGAGTAACAAAGACATTTTTCTCCCTCTCCCAAAATACTAGAACTCAAGGGGCATCCAGTGAAACTGATGGGCAGTAGGTTCAGGACGTACAAAAGGAAATACTACTTTACTCAGAGAGTGATTAAAATGTGGAATTCGCTGCCAGAGGATGTAGTGGTGGCCACAGGAGTAAAAAGCTCTTCACTGGCTCCCAAAGTGAGCAATACCGCCCCTTGGGGTGTGCTGGAACGATCCAGGTGCAGATCCACAAACTTCATCTTTTTGTCCACTTCTTGAAGGTAGATTTCCAGGGGGGCACCAAGTAATTTTTATTCTGAAAAGGGGGGCGGTAGGCCAAATAAGTTTGGGAACCTCTGGATAGATTCATGGAGGATAAGTCTATCAGGGGCTACTAGCCGTGGTGACCGAGGGGAACCTCCAAATTCAGAGGCACTAAGTCTCTGAATCCCTGAGCCAGGGGGCAGCGTCAGGGGAAGGCCTCAGCCTCTCTGCCCTGTTGTTGGCCCTCCAGAGGAACTGGCTGGCCACTGTGTGAGACAGGATGCTGGATTAGATCTACCACTGGTCTGATCCAGCAGGGCTCTTCTTATCTTACTGTTTTTCTTCAGTGTTGGCTCTTCTGTCTCAGCCCCAGCATCAGAATGGTTGACCTTCAATCTGGTGACCAATGCTGTAGCTTTTTTTTTATTGTCAGGAAGGTCTTTGAGCTGCCACTCTAATGCTGATTGAAGCTTTCAAGAACACTGTGATTTCCACACTCCAAGGAAGCCGCTTCCCCATATGATACCTTTCCTTTGCAGGGCTCTGAAAAAAAAACCCAATGCAGATAATCTGTAATCTTCTGTTGCTTCAGTGTGTAATGAATTGGTGTTCACAGCTTCAGGTATCCCATTACCTTGACAATATCCTCCGTTTTACTTTTCCAAGATGACATTTGCATCCTCCAAGAAAAAGACTGCAGAGGCTTGCAGAGGATTTCCCCATTTGTCTGATGCTTGCTCATATGTTCTCTTTGGGGTCTGTAGCCATTACAGATGCCCTGTCATGAACCTTGGGTTTGTGGGACTTGCCCAAAGTAGCTATTGGGGTGCCAGCCATTGAAACCAAGTGTTGTGGTTCAGAAACTCCAGGTTTGCCATTATGCCCCAGAGGCTCTGAAAGGGATTTGACTTAAGGGCTCTGTTTCTTGCCTGCCCACTTATTATTATTTATTATTATTTTATGACATACCCCGCCCTCCCCGCGAACGGGCTCAGGGCGGCTCACATAAGGCACCAGGTGCATTCAGTATACAAATTACAAATATAAATACAAGATTAAAACAATTTAAAATCAGTTCTACATATGCATAAATAGACTCCTAACATCTTGCGCACAGGGGGGAAGGCTGGGGTGATGGAAAGATGTTACCCCACCCTCCCAGTGGTCTCTCTCAGTAAAGAAGCGGTGGTGGAAGTGGCCGTGGCGGCTCCTACTCATAAGCCTGGTGGAAGAGCTCCGTCTTGCAGGCCCTGCGGAACTGCATAACTTATTTAGTTGCAATCCGCAGCCTTTATACAGTGAGGCAACAGGAATTCATACTTGACTGGTTTGCATAGCCACTGTTACTATTTATTACACCTCTATCCCACCCTTCCTCAAGGAGAGGAGAGTGCTGTACTTGGGGGGTCTTTCCTCCAGTCACCTGCGCACACCCCAGGAGCCCTGTGCGGCAGGCTCAGGGTGAGTTGCCGTGGCTTAGAGTCACTCTGTGAGCTTCGTGGCTAAGTGAAGAGTTGAGGCTGGGCACACTCCACCCACCATATACCAGAATGGGCTCTCTAGTTGATAGAGGAAGGAGGAAACTGAAATGTCTGCTTTGCTTTTCCCGCTGGGGTTACAGGTCAACAGCAGACAAGCAGCAGTAGAACCTACAATCCTGGATCCACTTCTACGAAGAACATGTCTATCTTGGATGGTATGTTTTAAAATGCAAGTGAACCAACATGTTGCATGTGTGTGCATGTTTAAGTGGTTGAGCCTTTGCAGGGTTCCTCTGTGGTGAAAGGCCGGGCACCCCTCCCTTTATCCGCAGCCTTTATACAGTGAGGCAACAGGAATTCATACTTGACTGGTTTGCGTAGCCACCGTTACTATTTATTACACCTCTATCCCACCCTTCCTCAAGGAGAGGAGAGGGCTGTACTTGGGGTCTTTCCTCCAGCCACCTGCACACACCCCCGGAGCCCTGTGCGGCAGGCTCAGGGTGAGTTGCCGTGGCTTAGAGTCACTTTGTGAGCTTTGTGGCTAAGTGAAGAGTTGAGGCTGGGCACACTCCACCCACCATGTACCAGAACGGGCTCTCTAGTTGATAGAGGAAGGAGGAAATTGAAATGTCTGCTTTGCTTTTCCCACTGGGGTTACAGGTCAACAGCAGACAAGTAGCAGTAGAACCTACAGTCCGGGATCCACTTCTACGAAGAACATGTCTATCTTGGATGGTATGTTTAAAAATGCAAGTGAACGAACATGTTGCATGTGTGTGCATGTTTAAGTGGTTGAGCCTTTGCAGGGTTCCTCTGTGGTGAAAGGCCGGGCACCCCTCCCTTTCCCTCTGGCCAAGATGGACCATTTTGTCTGTGTTACTAAAACCCCGAGTTGTTGCCAGCTGGCAGAAAAGCTTAAAGAGCCAGCGGATAAGGCATTCCAGAAAGATGGAGGCAGGCATCCCAAACTCTGAGAGTTCCAGTAACCCAGCCAAGTACCAGAATGACCTGCATACAGTCTCCTTCACAGGTTTAGATAGGTTCTTGGGGAAAAAAACCCACGTGACCAAGTGAGGGGCAGGTTCTGCCGCACTTTACCACTGGAGTTAAAGCAATGGGTGGACTGAGTCCCATTATTTAAGTAATCTAGGAAAGGAGACTCCAAGCCCGATTTCACACAAGAGCTGCACCGCGGTTGCGCCTCCCTTTGCCCTGCTTCTGTTGGTCAATTTCCCACTCAAAGCCACGCAGCCGCGTTTTAACCCGTGGCTTCGCTCGATTTTCCCCGCAGTTTTGTGATCCTGTTTTTTGAGGATCACAAAACCGCGAGTCAAAACGCGGCCACGCAGCTTCGAGTGGGAAATTGACCAATAGAAGCGGGGCAAAGGGAGGCGCGACCGCGGCGCAGCTCTTGTGTGAAGTCGGTCCAAATCATTGTCCTTTATTACTGAGTCCCATTATTTAAGTCATCTAGGAAAGGAGACTCCAAGCCCGATTTCACACAAGAGCTGCACCGCGGTTGCGCCTCCCTTTGCCCTGCTTCTGTTGGTCAATTTCCCACTCAAAGCCACGCAGCCGCGTTTTAACCCGTGGCTTCGCTCGATTTTCCCCGCAGTTTTGTGATCCTGTTTTTTGAGGATCACAAAACCGCGAGTCAAAACGCGGCCACGCAGCTTCGAGTGGGAAATTGACCAATAGAAGCGGGGCAAAGGGAGGCGCGACCGCGGCGCAGCTCTTGTGTGAAGTCGGTCCAAATCATTGTCCTTTATTCTGTTCTTGACCATCGTTGGAGGAGGAAGGAGGGCTCAATTCCAGTGCTTATTACGCTGACAACCAGGTACTTGCAACTGCTGGGGAGTTTATCTAAATAGCTGATACGTTTATGTATGTATTTCCCTTTTACGTTTGAGGTTTTGCCTGCGTGTGGCTGCCCTTGAAAATGTGCTCATTGGTACAGAATGCTGCAGCCGTGATATTGACTGGAGTGGGTTGTAAAGGACCGTATCACTCCAGTCTTGGCCCGTCTATACTGGCTCCCAGTTTGTTTCTGGGCCCAGTTCAAGGTGCAGGTGTTGACCTTTAAAACCCGGTATGGTTGGGGACCAGCATACCTGAAGGCTGGCATCTGAACCAGCCCAACCTCTACAGTAATCTTTTGAGGCCCTTCTTCAGGTGTCCCTGCCTTCTGACATCAGGTGGGCGGCAACCCAGGAGAGGGCCTTCTCAGTCATGGCACCAAAATTATGGAACTTTTTACCCAAATTAAAGGAATATTCATCTGTCCTCTTCTGCCACTATCTTCTGCCGGTGAGCGAAGGCTTTTTTGTGTGTGTTTCATCTGGTAATTCACTCAGTGATCTTTTCTTCCTAGTACCCTGTGTTTTAATGATGATTCTGTGTGCTCTTTTACTCTTTTCTGTTTTAATTACTATTTTATGCCTTTTAGTTTTGGTTTTACTTGTTCTTAAGAACTGTTGTTAAGATCTCTTTTTATGTTTTAACTGTTAGAGACCTTGGTGCCCTTGATTAGGCAGAAAGGTGGCATACATGGCTTTATAAATAAAATGAGACCTTTGGGCAGTTAGATCACTACTAATTCCAACCCAACCTTTTTTTATATCCAAATAAACTTATTTGCTTTTGTTTGGAATCTGCTGTTGCTGCATTTGTACATTTCATGTGGGGAAGCAAGTAAGGGGATTAGCTTTCCTTCCCAAGTTGCAGTCATTTTTCACTGGCCATTCTTTGTTTTTCCTGCCTGAGTGCCTACAGGGAGCTGTCCAGGGTGCTGAATGAGCTGATAGGTGAAGCCCATTTTTGTCCAGAAGCATCCCATAGTTGCCTGCCAGTAGAACCCCTTCCTTCCCCTGATTTTTGGTGGTTCCCAGTTCCTTTTCCCTTTCATGCTGACCAGAGGCCAAGGACTCGCTTAGATTACCGCAGTCTTAAAAGCCATTGCCTGCCTGGTTTCAGGGGGGAGCTATGTCAGTTTCCTTTTTCAAATCCTTGAAATTCATTCTGCGCAACTGTTTTTAATTATTTCATGTTGTTAAAAATCTGTCGTTGTGCAAACAAAGTGTTATTGCTACTGCTGCTACCTCATGGGATACTTAGGGCATCCGGCTGCCGTCGCACAGGAATGTGTTCATGCGGAGTTGCTCTGTAGAACATTAAAAAGAAATGGTTTGCAGCGAGTACCTCCGCAGCTCAAATTGTTCTTCCTTTGTTGGGGGTAATGATGATTGTAAATTAAACCACACAGCCTCAGAGGCCGACGGAGGGAGCACAGCGGGGGGCTGATACTGCACAGTGTGGTGCTCGGTAATCATGCTGTCAGAGCACAAAGTGTGCATGTTTATCAGCGGATGTCTGTAACTTTATCATGGTTTCTTATTTTCAGCGCCTTTCAATCTGAACCGAGTATTTTGTGTTTAGCGATATATTTGTTCTGTGGAGGAAGAAGGGCCTATTTTGTAACTAAGGACCTGAAGAACGTGCGGCTCTGAATCAACTTGGGTGTTGAAAGGGAATAGTAAAATATCAGGATACTTGATTATTATGCATCCATGTTGGAATAAGAGGAGAGCTGTCATTAAGCCGCTGTAGTCATAAACAGGAGAGCGGAGCAAATTTTTGTGAAGTTAAAGGTGGATGAAATCTTTGTATTGATTCCTAAGAGTTTTTCCCCCTGTCACAAGCACTACTTTATCGAATTTACAATAAGTTGGATCCAAAAGTGCTCTTCTGCTGACGTAATGGAACTCTTGAGGGGGGGGGCTGCTGATCTACACCCTGTGCCGACCCCAGTGCTGTCTGTGAGAGTTCCCTGGTGACCCAGAAGTAGAATTTCAAGAGCTTAGAGGATTGCAGTGGGATGGGGAAGGTCTATTCCATGAGGTTTGCTCTGCCCTTCTAAAAATGGGTATTATATTCCAGCTTGCAAAAACCAGTGAACAGTAGTTAAGTTTACTTACGTGAATGCATTATCAAAAGATTTTGAATAGGTAGCAGTCAGTACAAGTAAAGACGTCCATGTCAGATCTCAGTCAAATAGGAAATGGACTAATCAAAGGGAAGAGAATTTATAATCCAGACTTTGTTCATATTTGCTCAGAAGCAAGTGTCATTGTTTTCAGCCCAACTCACCTCCAAGTAGGTGTTCATACATACCTGACCTATTTGTGTTTATTCAGAAGTAATTCTAACTGGTTCCAGTGGGAGTCACACTCCAGTAGTAGCTCTTAGGACTGTAGCCTTAGCTTGACAGATCCTTATGAAATCTCCTTTTTTTGCTTATTTTGTACCCCCCGCAGCAGCTCTTCTCCTCCAAATGTTAAGAGTGCTGTGCTCCTTCCTGCTGGCTTGTTGGAACAGCCACTAGTCAAGTCTGGGGCTTTTTCATGTCAGAAAGGCAGAAAGGTTGAACCAGATAGAGAGGCAGTGCGATGTAGTGGTTGGAGTGTCAGGAGTTTTCTGGGTTACCTTGGGACAGTCACACACTCTCAGCTTAGATTACTTCCTAGGATTGTTTATGAGGACAAAATGGAAAATAGAAGAATAACCATTGGGGGGGGGGGTGTCCTGTTAGGGAGAAAGGCAAGGTATAAATCAAGTAAGTAAATAAACCATTCAGCTGAGTGTATATTATATTTGAGTCCAGTAGTACCTGAGAAATGAACAAGATTTCTTGGGTATAAGCGTTCGAGAGCCACAGCTCCCTGTGTCTAAGAGCTTTGACTCTCAAAAACTTAGGTAAAGGTAAAGGTTTCCCTTGCTCAAAAGCCAGTTGAATCCGACTCTAGGGATGCGGTGCTCATGTCCATTTCCAAGCTGAAGAGCCAGTGCTGTCCATAGTCATTCCCATGGTCATGTGGCCGGCATGACTAAATGCCGAGGCGCACGGAAGAAGAGATTGGATTTATACGTCAGATCTCAGTCAAATAGGAGGCCGACGGAGGCCGACGGTGCAAAGTGTGCATGTTTATCAGCGGATGTCTGTAACTTTATCATGGTTTCTTATTTTCAGCGCCTTTCAATCTGAACCGAGTATAAGTTTTTGAGAAAGGGCTGTGGTGGCTCAAGTGGTTAAGATGCTGAACTGCAGACCGGAAGGTTGGTAGTTCGAGACCCTAGTGCTGCATGACGGAGTGAGCACCCATCTCTGGTCCCAGCTCCTGCCAACCTAGCAGTTCGAAAGCAAGAAATTGCAAGTAGATAAATAGGGACCACTTCGGTGGGAAGGTAACAGAGAGCCAGTTTGGTGTAGTGGTTAAGTGTGCGGACTCTAATCTGGGAGAACTGGGTTTGAGTCCCCACTCCTCCACTTGCACCTGCTGATGTGACCTTGGGTCAGTCACAAGCTCTGGCACAGCTGTCCTTCCTCCTAAATTTTGTTGGTCTCTAAGGTACTGCTGGACTCAGATCTAGGTGTTCTATTGCAGACCAAAATGGTTAGCTTCTGAAAAAGGAAGTCTATGGTACTGAATCTCATTTAGGAGGTAGGATAGTAGCTGATTATGTTGGCAAACGTTGCTGTTTTTGAAATCGTTGAAAGCTGTTTGGCTTTCCGGTATGGCCTTAAGCTTCCTTGTGTCTGCCACTGGAGAAAGGCCAGTGAAAAGTGTCATAAATAAAGTCTCTGATGAACGCTAGCTTTTCTTCCCTCCCTGTTCACAGAGACTGCATTGCCCTTTCTTCCAAGCATTTAGAACCCAGAAGTATTACACTGGGCAGAATAAGCAGAGGAGACATGGATGGCACATGAAAAGCGATGCGCTGGTTAACTGTGGGGTGAAAAGGATAGAAACACTGGGAGTAGGGGCGGCACCAGCCAGCTAGTCTGCTTGCTATGTCAGATGATGAAGAGCTCTGCCTCCAGCACACAAGACTTTGCGTCCTAAGTTTTATTTGGCGCTGCCCGACTCGCGCAGATTCCTTGCCAAAATACTTTCAGTGGTGAGCGGGGGCGGGAAGATGGGGAGACGCAAATATGAATGGAATACATCTGTCAGAATGGGATGGGAATAGATAAAGGTGCGCTTGGCTCTCGTTCAGAGCTTTGGTTTTAATTTCACAAAGAATGAGGTGGTCTTGCCAAAGTGAAGCACGCAAATGAGAGGTGCACTTTATACATTTTAAGTGCAGCCAGGATTTCGGCTTCAGATCAATTTGAAAATGAGTCTGCCTCTGAGTTTTGTCTTTAAGGGGGGGAGAAATGGACAGTTTGTTCAGGACAAAGAGTCGCTCTCATATTGGGGCTGAATGATTTTTCAGCCTGGCCACAGCAACATTGCAGCCCCTCCCCTGCTCTGTGAAAAGTTGTGCAGTTGAGCGAAGGTTGTTGAGAGCCAGGTGGATCGACTTTATTAAAAAATGGTCTGGTTAAAGCTTCACTGAAGTTGATTGAAATATCTAAGGGCTGCTTCTTGTACTAGGACTTAATGGCACGGGAGTCCTCGTAGCATCTAGAAATGTTCCATGGAAATGGATACGTCTGTTGGTAATTCAAAGCCATAAAATGAACTATGGAGGGTGGGGGAGGGAAGGAATATAGAAGACAGCAAGTGGAAGACCTACAGGGGACTTGTGGTAGTGGGGGGGGGAATCTCATGTTCCTCTCCCCCTCCCCTGGCAGTACCTGCATTCCTCTTTCCTCTCCCTAGCAGCCTGTGTCTCTTCCCTAACCTTTTTCTGTTCTCCCCCATCTTCAGCTTTTCCTTTTGACCTTTTCTGTTTCTCCCCCACTCCAGCTTTACCTTCTCTCCATGCTATCTTTAACCTTTATTTTAAAGTACATTTCTCTCCTCTCCTCTTCCCTGACACTAACAAAGCTTTGCTCAGCAGTGTTCGTGGAGAGTTCCCTAACAACCTCCAAAATGTCTACCAAAATCTCACGGTGTAGTCCCATAGCATCTTAGGAGCACTTGAAGTAGCAAACATTGCTTCTATAATTCTGTGTTCTTCCAACTCCAGATGTACTGTTATATTTCATATTCTTCTACAAACCTGGGGCTTCCCCCAGACTTACAGAACAATACCCCTTTCTGTCCTTTGCCCCATTCTGTGGATCTTTTTATCCACATTATCTGTCAGAATTAGATTCATTGATGCAGGTACTTCTAGGTTCCTCCAAAGTTTATTTATTTATTAATCACCTGTATACCCCGCCCTCCCCGCAATGCAGGGTCAGGACGGTTCACAATCAGTACATAAAATACAGTTAAAGCCACATAAAAAGTTGTTCCATTACTTGTATTTCTCTAACCAGGGCAAGTCTATATATACCGTTACTGCAGCTAAGGGCATTAAGAGCAGGCAACAGAGCTGATGTGCTTCCTTTTGTGAGTTCTTCCCCACTCCAGCATGAATTCCCTCAAACTACTAGTCTTAACCAGGATCCAAACTTGTGTTAACACAACCATGAAGAAGCTAACTAGGGTTTGGCTTTAACCTCAGTTTTCAGACCAGGTTAGTGTTAACCATGATTGTTCTTCATGTTTTGTTGTTGTTCAGTCGCACAGTCGAGTCCGACTCTTCGCGACCCCATGGATACATCACGCCAGGCCCTCCTGTCTTTTGTCGTCCTCCGGAGTTTGCTTAATTTCATGTTTGTTGCATTGATAACATTGTCTAACCATCTCATCCTTTGACGTCCCCTTCTTAAGAACATAAGAGACGCCAATGTTGGATCAGGCCAAAGGCCCATCCCGCCCAACACTCTGTATCACACAGTGGCCAGAAATACCAGTGCCATCAGGAGGTCCACCAGTGGGGCCAGGACATTAGAAGCCCTCCCACTGTTGACCCCCCCCCCAAGCACCAAGAAGACAGAGCATCACTTGCCCCAGAGCCCCTATCTATACCTTGTGGCTAATAGCCACCAATGGACCTCTGCTCCATATGCTTATCTAATTCCCTTTTGAAGCCGTCCATGCTTGTAGCCACCACCACTTCCTGTGGCAGTGAATTCCATGTGTTAATCACTCTTTGGGTGAAGAAGTACTTCCTTTTATCCATTCTAACCCGACGGCTCTTCTTTTACCTTCATTTTTTTCCAGCATCAGGGTCTTCTCTGGGAAAGACTGAAGGTAAAAGAAGGGGACGTCAAAGGATGAAATGGTTAGACAGGGTTGGGTTAGGGTTAAGCATTATTCATGGAAATCACTGGTAGAGGAACTTAAGCCAAAATGGTTGGGGAAGGGTGAGAGATGGAACATGCAGTCCCACTTTTAGCCCTTCAACCCACAGTTAAGTTATCAGGAGTATTTCACGTGAACACAGTAACACCAGAAACAGCTTTATACTGAATCAGACCATTTGGTCCATCATGGTGACCAGTGTTCCCTCTAAGCTGTGGAGTCTTGTGAGCAGAAATTCTACTTTGTGAGCCACTGACATTAAAGTTGTGAGCAATTGATTTGGTTGCTGCATAAATTAGTTTGCTCTGGAGCCCGTCCTTCCTGAGCTGAGACAAAAATGTGTGAGCTGGAGGCTAAAAATCAGTGAGCTTAGCTCACACTAACTCAGCTTAGAGGGAACCCTGATGGTGACTATTGTCTGTTCAGACTGGCAGCGGCTCTCTGGGGTCTTAGGAAGAGGTCTTTGTCATCACCTATGATCTGATCCTTTCAACTGGAGATGCTGGGGATTGAACCTGGGACCTTCTGTGTACAAAGCAGATGTCTCAGTGTATCCCTGTGTATCAGCCACTAGTAACAAAGATCAGACTTTTCCTGCCTTGCATTTTCAGAAATGGGTGCTTTGTAGTTCTTTGGGCTGAGACGCTACAGTTCTTGGATTTCGGGAACTGCATAAGATGACACCGTGGAGACTGTTTTATATACTATACTAGAAGATGGCAAGGATATCCAGTAGGCAGTCAGGGCTACTACAGGTGAAAATTAATTTTCTCTTCACTCGTATGAATTTCTTTAGGATAGGCCCCCTAGATAGACTGGAATGCTGACTTAGAACTCTGAATAATAATGGTGACATTTGGCATACAAATCTTTCAGGCCTCTTACGAGTAAAGGTTGCCCTGATCTGGATTTCCCAGGCTAGCCAAGTCTCTTCAGATCTTGGAAAATAAGCAGAGTCGGCCCTGGTCAGTATTTGGAAGGGAGACCAGGGTCACTACACAGTAGCAGGCAATGGCAAACCACCTCTGAATGGCTTTTGCCTTGAAAGCTCTACAGCAGGGGTGTCAAACATCAGGCCCAAGGGCCAGAACCGGCCCATCCAGGCCTCTTATGCGGCCCGCGAGCAACTGGTGCAAGGGAGGGAGTATTGGGGGGGAGTGGGGGGAGCCACTCCATTGTGGCTTCAGCACGGCAGAACAACCTCATCTGCAGCAGTCAAGCAGCGTGGGAGCATCTGCCCAGTGCTGCACTGCTGGCTCTCCAGTCCGCCTAATTGGGTTTTCCTCTGCACCCCCCTCCCAGCCCATGGGGCCTTGCAGTGAGGACACAGCAGCTCAGAGCTTACCAGCTGCTGTCCTTTAGACAGTTTCTATCTCTGGTACCTGGCAATACGTTTTAAAGCACACATGGCCCGGCCCGACAAAGTGATATTTATGTCAGATCCGGCCCTCGTAACAAATGAGTTTGACACCTCTCCTCTACAGGATCATCGTAAGTTGTCTGTGACTTGATGGCAAAAAACCCCCCACAAGTAAAGATTACTTAGAACTATATAAAAATAATACTGGTGAAGTTTAACAAGCAGATATTTCAACACTCTCCCCAGTTCTTGTTCTGTTTTCCAGTAATCTTGCAAATGCATCCATTTTTCCCATTAATTACTATATTCGGTTGACTGTTTGATGGGTATTATTGAATCTTGTTTCTTAGTGTCCTTGGAAATGATTTTTTTATGTTTCTGATGTCAGCACATCAAGTGTGTTCTGTTATCTAATGACAACAGTTCTCCGGTGAAAGCTCTCCTAAGTATCCACAGTGACTCATTTAGGCATCATGAGGTTTTTTTAATTACAGTCCTCCCTCCACAAAGTCTTGAAGTCTACAATAGCAGTTGTGCATAAAACAGGAGCCCTTACATCCTGTTCACAATACCGTCTGCATCAATCAAGTGTCTTTAATGTCACCATCAACTTTTTCTCTGACAATACTTGATGTGTCTTATCATATTTTTTTCAAACTGTAGATGTTACTCAATGGCACATTTAATCAGTGAGTGAAATTTCGTCTCTGCCCCTTTAATATTCACACAACTACAAATATAATATGCATTTTATGGAGGTTTGCCTGGTCTAATTTGCAGTTGTTCAGGAATCAAAGAGTTGCCTTTTGCCTATGAAAACCCAGGGGGGATCAGACTTTGTTCTTAAACACCATTAAGTTAAATTGTGCGCAAATCTCGCTCATTACTGACTGTGTGCCTCATTCCTTTACGATTCCCTTCTTTCATGCAAGAGGGGAGTTAGACATATGAGAAGTTGAGTTTATACTCTTTAACTTAACTGCAGCTTACGTTTGCTGTCCAAATGCAGCCGTAGCCTTCCCTTTTTGCAATAACAGTATGTACTTCTCTGTTCTTAACTGTTTAATTACAGTTGGGCATTGCAAACTGTTCCATGAGTTATTTTTAAAAAACTGTATTGATGCTGTAAATTCTGCAGTAGAGCTTAATGCATAGAAGAGGACAGTCTACACTAATTTTTTTCTTGCTCTATTTGGTTCTAGCTTTTAAATCACCAAGGCAGCAGCCCTCCCGGAACGTTCCTGCCAAGAGTTATTCAGAGGTAGGTAGCGGGTTATAGTCTAAGACACAGCAGATATTTTATTGCAGTGGCCTTCAGCATTTCCAAATCTGGGTCTTCCGAAGCTGCAAACGTGTGATAGGAAGTCATGTGACATCAGAGTCACATGACAGGAAGAAGGTGGGCAGAGTTGTGGTTTTACCAGCATCAACAGCAAGAGCATAAGTAGCAGAGCAAGAGACTTTAGAGGCAGGAATCACAAGCTGAACAATGGCAGTTTAACACAGAGGAAACTTCACATTTTGGTATTCGTCTCTGCGCGACCAGTGAGGCCAGCAGTTTTTGACTGGGGACCATATCCCCTGAGGGGTCAGTCTGCTACTCTCGGCGGGGCATTCAGAACTTTGCAGGGGAAAAGGGGGCACTTGAGATTTTAGGGGCAGCCCCATCTTCCCACTTGCAGTGTCTTCTGACAGCTGGTATAAGAGAGACTGTTTTTGTTTCTAAGTTATGCTGTCCTTGTCCTGAGGGTGGAATCTCAGGTCTTAAGATTTCTTCCTCAGGTGCTTAAAAACACACAGTAAAGGGATCAGATAGAAATGCCTCCTCCTTGCTTGCAGAAAAAAAAAGTAAACTCCATCCGTCCGTGAGAGTAAGTATATGTGGTGAGCAGGGTTCCCTCTAAGCTGAGTTAGTGTGAGCTAGCTCCCAGTTAGTGTGAGCTAGCTCCCAGTTAGTGTGAGCTAGCTCCCAGCTAGCTCCAGCTCACACATTTTTGTCTTAGTTCAGGAAGTATGGCTCCAGAGCAAATTAATTTGTGCAGTAGAAAAATCGCTCGCTCACAAGTTAGCTTGCAAAGTAGACTCCACAGCTTAGAGGGGAGCGTTGGTGGTGAGCGTCCAAAAAGAAGACAACAGATGCGAAGGGGGAAATGAGGTTCTCTAGAAATTGCCAGTGAAGCGGAAATAAAGGTTGGCAGGCTTTTAACAGCCTCTTTCATTCTCTTAAACCTATACCAGTAAAGTTGTTTGGGGTCGAGTGTGCCATTTCAACGTCCTAATATTTTACCTAATGACTCAATGTGTGTGTGTATTTGATGATACGTACTTGGTTGGCGGTAGTGCATTAAAGGTTAAGAACCACTGATCTGATTAATAATAATGCTGTTGTTCCTTTCTGCCCTTTCCAGGTAATTGAAGATGATGACTCCGATCTGGAAGAAGTGTCCTTTACTCCGTCTTCCACAGCAAATCAAAGGTTAATACCCTCGTTTCCAGGGGCTTTTAGGTTGTTTTGATGTGTGACTGGGGGGCGCTTCCAGAGACAAAATGTGAGGAATTGTGAAGCATTAACCCCGCTTAGCCCTGTACCTCTATTTTAAGAACAGACTCAGTTGGGGGGGAGGGGGGACAGTGGCATTAACGAGAAATGATGTTATCTCTGCAAACTAGTGTCTCCCTGAGGTCACAGATACTTGCTTGTAAATGCCTCCTCCAGGGACATTTTCTCCACTTTTGGGACTTTTAGAAGGAAAAAGTTAAAAATTGCCCTAGGGAGGGGATTTGCAGTACAGATTTACTGGGTGGGGAAAAGATTAGGCATCCTCTCCCAATGCCTCCATCAGAGTTACAAGTTCATAAAGATTGGTAGCCCAGTGCTCTTCCTTGCAAGGTCAATACCTCCCTTTGGGATGGATGCAGGCCAATCCAGCAACCTTCGACTTCAGCTTTTTGGCTTTGGTGGCCCACACCTCGTGGAGAACACAGTCACTTTCGAGAGGTTTTATTTTCATTCCTCGGTGTCACCAAGAAGCCTGCATTGTTTTGACCGCAAATTCTGCATTTGACGGTCAAGGCTACAAATGTCTGGTGGTTGCAGGAATGCAAAAAATGAGTATGAGAAAACTAAATATATTGAGCATATTTGAAAAATTTGCTGTCTGGTGGTTTGCCAAACTACTTTCAGTCCCTTCCTAAACAGCTATCTAAGTCAGTGGTGTAAAGGGCCTGCTCTGGCGAAGTGACCGCGTGGGAACATGGGTGGTGGGGATCTTGAAAGGTTATACCCTGGAAATCTTGTTGATCTTTAACGTGCTGCTGGACCGGAATCCTGCTCTACCGCTGCAGATCAACCCAGCTACCTCCCTGAAACTGCGTTCTGGGGTTTTTTTTGCTTAGGTTGTCGAGCTCGGCAGCACCCAACAAAAGGAGTTCTCAGAGCCAAGCAACAAGAAGAGTTGAGACTCTGTCCGACGAGGTATAAAAAGATCCTCCTTCGTTCTGCTTCCTTGGATGTGTATGTGGGGGGAAAAGGTCGACTCCTTTGTTTTTATATTTTTGAGACACCTTTCTCTGTGCTCTTGTTAGCCTTCTCTTTAAAAGAATCAGTAGCAGGTAAAAGCGGAAGATCAAAGAGATCCGGGCAGTCTTTCAAAAAGCATCATTCGGTCTGTTTTGTTCTTTTGGCTTCTAATCTCTTCTCGGACCTCTTCTGGACTTCCTTCCCTATTCAAGTCCAGGTTGAAGTGTCGATTCAAAGGAGCCTCACAGTAGCTGATTAAAAGGGGACTGACGTACCCCCCCTGGAGTGCAGAGGGAGTGCAGAGGGAGGCCATCTTTTGCCGTTCTGCTCCTCCAGCTTTCATAGGGCCAAACAAGGTGATTGTGAGGGTTTTTTGCTGAAATCCAGGACAGCCAACCTACCATCCAATCTACCAATGATACACAGGATGCAAGTTAGGTCGGAGGTGCCCGACCCAATTTGCAATCACGTGTGATGCCAGTGGGAGGGGCCACACCACTAACGTTCCCAATGCACCGGGGGCCCCGATTGGCTCTAGAGTGCAGCAAGGAGGAAGAGGGGGCTTCCCTCCAAGGCCACTTTCCTAAACAGAAATGGCAGTTGGGCATTGCCGTTTGCCCCAGTGTGGGTTCCCACAAGCTGCAGTCAGTGCATCTGGAGTCCCGTGTTGTGGCAAATGGCTCCTCCCCACCCTGCGGTTTTGGCTTGGGAAGGTGGTGTGGGAGGGAAGGTTGAATCCCTTCCTTTCCCCACGCCTCACTCCCAAGCCAGCTTGGGCTTCAGAGCGGTCTGAACTAAGGCACCATGTGCTCAAGAGAGCTGTATTCTGGGTTGATGATGATACCCAAGAATTTAGGGGTAATATTTAGAGTAGATTAACTGTTGTGGGACACAATACTGTAGTTGATTTCCCCTTCCCATCACTGAAGTGTCCTTTCGGCATGCTCCGGTTTCATCAAGAGTCCAAGGTCATCTCAATGGCTAGTACAAAACAACTGGTGTTCACCTCAAGTCTTAGGAATTCCCGGTTGTTCAGGTATGTCGTAAAGACCTTTTTCTTAAGCAGGTATTCGGTCTTTGAGTTTACTAGAGGGCTATTTTGGTTGTATGTCGTGGCTCCTGATGGATGAAATTGGTTGCTAGGTTTGTTCTTGTGTTGAATATATTGGGGGGGTTGGGTTGTTTTGAATTGTATTTTTAATGATTTTATCTATATATCTAATAGTGAAGGTGCCCCCTTGCGTGCGGATACCTAAATCCACGCATGGGGGCACCTGGGGGGGGAGATTTTCGTGCACACTTGGGACAGTCCCCCGGTGTGCACAAAAATCTGAAAACCTGAAAAAGATATCAGGGAGATACTTAAATCCCCCCAAAAGTAACAGAGCGTCTCCTGCGCATGCGCAGGGAACGCTCTGCAAACTGCCTTGCCACTGCCAAAGGGGACAGGAGGGCAGGACAAGGCTTGGCTGGCAGGCGGGCGGGCGGGGAGACTGGCGAGGCCCGGCGGCTGTAAGCCGCTCGGGCCTCAGTTCGGAGCA
>NW_015165278.1:114009-124174 GCF_001447785.1 Gekko japonicus
CCCACCCTTCACTACCCAGAGGAGTCTCAGAGCAGCTTACAAACTCCTTTCCCTTCCCCCCCCCCACAACAGACACCCTGTGAGATAGGTGGGGCTGAGAGAGCTCTTGACAGAAACTGCTCTTTTTCAAGAGCAGCTGTGCCAGAACTATGGCTTGCCCAAGGTCATCCAGCAGGTGCAAGTGGAGGAGTGGGGAATCAAACCCGGTTCTCCCAGATTAGAGTCCGCGCACTTAACCACTACACCAAACTGGCTCTCAATACCAGGTGCCATCAGGAGGTCCAGCAGTGGGGCCAGGACCATACCTCCATCCTATTTCTTGGGGACAGCAGGTGGCCTGCGGAAACGCTGCTCTGGATCTAAGCCCATATAATTGACTAGATCCCTTAAAATAAAATGAAAATAAGATGCTGACATCCCAGCAACCCTGCATCATTCAGTGTAGTGTTGTTCGACTGTTCAGTGCATGCTAAGATATACGTTGGAGTGGGGCAAATTGCCTAGGGCAGCCAAAAATCCTGGATCAACACAGTTTAATGATGCCACGTGGCTACCATTCAAGGGCCTGCCCTGTCAACTGAATCTCTGTCTTCCACCTGAAATTGTTTTGTTTTTTAGTTGTTGAAAAGTAAAATGGACTGGGGTTGGGGTATGTGTGTGTTTTCCATCAAGTCACAGCTGACTTATGGCGACTCTGTAGGTTCAACTGAATCTCTTGTCTTCCACCTGAAATTGTTTTTTTTTTTTACTTGTTTGAAAATAAAATGGACTGGGGTTGGGGGGGGGGGTGTTTTCCATCAAGTCACAGCTGACTTATGGCGACTCTGTAGAGTTTTCAAGGCAAGAGACGTTCAGAGGTGGTTTGCCATTTGCCTGCCTCTGCGTCACGACCCTGGCATTCCTAGGAGGTCTCCCATCCAAATAGTAGCCAGGGCCTACCCTGCTTAGCTTCTGACTGTTCCAATACTAGCATTCCCAGGTCCGGGCAAATGGACTGTGGGGTAAAAAAAACCTCCCAGCAACCTATCACTCATATACCATGTGGCTACCATTTAAGGGCCTGCCCTTAAACCTTCCTGGAGGTTTTTTTTTTCATCTTCTGGGCATGGAACAGTGGTCACTGTGTGTGTCTGTGGGGGGGGGGGATTTGTGAATTCCCTGCTTTGTGCAGCGGTTGGACTAGATGACCCTGGAGGTCCCTTCCAACTCTGTGATTCTGTGATTCCTACCCAGTGGGCAGAATTTTAGCTGGAAAGAAAGCTCTAAACTTCACCTGTTGGAGTGGGTAGTATACAGGCTGCTGGCGTCCATAGCCAGGCAGAGAGATCTTGAAACAGCATCGTGTGTGCAAAGTTGGATATCATGGTCCAAAAGGAGGGGTTTGTGGCTCAGTGGTAGACCACCTGCTCGGCATGCAGAAGGTCCCAGGTTCAATCCAAAGCACCTCCAGTTAAAAGGACCAGGTAGCAGGTGATGAGAAAGACCTCTGCCTGAGATCCTGGAAAGCCACCACCAGTCTGAGTAGACAATACTGACCGTGATGGACGAAGGGACTGATTCAGACTGCTCTGTGCAGGCCCCATAAAGGCCAGCCAGATTTCAGACTGTAGAGACTTGTCATACGGTGGACACTTGGAAATGAAATAAATAAATGGTACAGGGACTACCATTCACATTCTGTAGCGTCCTGGCATGTGCTGCAGGCCCTTGATTGGACCTTTAAGATGGAAGACCTGTGATAACTAGGATTTTACATTCAGGTGGGTAGCCATGCTGGTCTGAAGCAGCAGAACAAAGTTTATTAGTTTATTTATTATTCAAATTTGTACCCCGCCCTCCCCGCAATGCAGGCTCAGGGCGGCTCACAAACAATACATAATACATAAATACAGTTAAAAATGACATAAAATCATATAAAAACAATTCCATTGTTATTACTGTTACATAAAGTGCTGCAGTTGATTATTCAAGATGGCTTAACTCTCTGAAAGCCATTCTGCTCTGGATCTCCCTGAAGCACAAGTTAGATGTTAGATGTTAGGTTCCAAGATGTCAAGAGCCAGGGCTCTATGATAGTGGCGGTTCCCTAACTGAAAGCTTATACCTTCAATAAAACTTCGTTGGTCTTAAAGGCACCACTGGACTCAAAATTGGTTCAGGATGATTTCACATGCTAAGTTTGTATCGTCCTGGGTTCCTAGCTCTAGGGCATGACAATACTGGAATCCAGGTTGTCAGGATGGGGTTGTTTTTTTGTTGTTGTTATTTTTGTATTTGTGTGTGTGCGCACACGTGTGTGCGTTTGCACCTGGAAGTCATGTTGACCTCTAGTGACTGACCCCTACTGGGGGGCCTGGAGGATATTCAGAGAGGTGGCTGAAGAAAGCCTGCCTCTGTCCTCTCAGCTTGGTATTCCAACGAGGTCTCCCATCCAGGTACTAACCACCGCCGACCCTGCTTAGCTTCCCAGATCTGATGAGATCGGGCTTGCCTGGGGTATCCAGGTCAGGTCAGGATGGTGGATTCTTGAGAGCACTCCCTTGTGGCCCCCAGTGGCTATAAGTGCACTACAGAGCCTTAAGCTTTGCAAGCAGTTTCCAGCAGGGAACTGCTTCTGGCTATTGATACGCCAACAACATAACTACTGGGTTTGCCGGTGGTCTCTTTATACTGCTGCTGCTGCCGGAATGCGTGCGGGGGTTCTCGACTGGCATGATCTCCATCTGGTGACGGCTGATTCATTACGCGCACCAGTGGCTCAGAGCATCAAGTGCCACAGGGGACTGGCACCTTGAAAAATCATCTGTCGAAAAGAAATACCAAACAGAGCTACAGACCTCCAGTTATGGTAACAGTTTTCTGAACGACAGATGTTGAATAACAAATTGTAATTTTATCTTTGTTTAATATTTTGTATCTGACCAAAAAAAAAATCAAGCAGGATGTGTGTTGCTTCTGGCATCCAGATAAATTAAGAAATTCCTTAGGCATGTCTTGTTAATGCAAGTAATCATATCAAGAGAATCAGTTTTTTTGCTTTTATATCGGCATATGGATTTGTCTAGTGGGAGTTCTTTTAAAAGTTAATGGTTAGGTAGTTTCTTTTAGCGGTATCCTCGTGAAACTGTCTCATACATCCCAGGGGGTAGCCCATGTTTGTCTGCAGTAGAACAGCTGGGTTTGAGTCCTGTAGCACCTTAGAGTCCAACTAGATATGAGCTTTCGAGAGTCAAAAAAGAGTCAAAAGAGCTTTGACTCTTGACAGCTGAAACGAAACTTTTGTTTGGTTCCTAAAGTGCTACTGGACTCAGATCTAGCTGTATAATATGTTTATTAGCCAAGTATGGTACCCTGTGTAGATAAGCACACAGGGCCAAGGTAGACAATTTTTATAAGAAGAAGAAGAGGTTGGATTTATACCCCGCCCTTCACTGGGAGTCTCAGAGTGGCTTACAGTCTCCTGCCCTTCCTCTCCCCACAACAGACACCCTGTGAGGTAGGTGGGGCTGAGAGAGCTCTTTCAAGGACTGCCCTTGAGAGAACCACTCTGAGAGAACTTGTGACTGACCCAAGGTCACACCAGCAGCTGCATGTGGAGGAGTGGGGGCTCAAACCCGGTTCTCCCAGATTAGAATCCGCGCTCCTAACCACTGCACCAAACTGGCTTTCTATAAACTATGGGGAAGCCTCTGATTTGCAGAACAACACAAAAAGCTTTTCTAAAAGCAGGAGAGTAGGATCCCCCCCCACACACACACAAGTCACAAACACATCGGGTAGCATCGTAGTAGCAATCCTAAATAGCAGTTGGGGAGAGTAGAGGGGGTGAGAGGGGAGAAATGACACGGGCAGCGAGGAGTGGGGAGAAGAGCTGGGGAAAGAGGGAAACAGAGAGGCTGGTGAGCTGGAGACAGTGACTGAGGAAGGATGGAAAGGGCGGTCAGGACAGGAAGTTCAGGGAAGTGCAAGGAGATTGGGGGGGGGCTGGGACGGAGGGCAGGGACTGTGGCTCAGAGGCAGAGCCTCTGCTTGGCCTGCAGAAGGGCCCAGCTTCGATCCTCAGAATCGACAGTTAAAGGATCAGAAGGTAGCGGATGTGAAAGAGCTTGACCCGAGGCCCTGTCTGAGGAGACAGCATGAGACCTCGATGGACCGACGCTCTGATTTGGTGTATGGCTGCCCCATCTGTTCGTGTGTGTGTGTTCAGGCAGCATGAGGGAGGAAATTCCCCTGGCAATCCGTCTTCATGGGCCCCTTCGCCGTTGAGCACAGTGGGTTCTAAAAAGTCTAGTGGGCATGCGGAGGGATTCCTCAGGTTTGCAGAAAAATCCATCAGTTGGTTTTTTTTAAGGCAAGGGTGTGGTAAAATGTCCCCCACAAATGGACAGTCCTGACCAAGATCTAGTGAAACCCTGTGAGATCGTGGATGGCACTACCCCGTCGCTGGACAAGGAATGAAAGAGCTTAATAGAGGGGCCCGGGGAGAGGAAATGGAAGTGGTGGCAGCAAAAGGGAGAGAGCACAGTGGTGGGTGGGGGGGAGGAAGCGGTTGGGATGGGAGAGGGGGCCAGTGGGGGAGCAGGAAGAGGCGATGAAAGTGGGAGGGGTGGAGAGAGAAAAGAAAAGGCTCTTGTTGGGGGAAAGGGGAGAAAGGAGGGAAAGGGGGCTAGGGGGGTAGTGGGGAAAGAGAGAGGGCAGAAAGATTGGGAGGCAGTGGGGAGTGGGTGGTATTTCCCTCCCCCAGGAGTCTTATGCAACCCCGCTTGCATTTTGTACTATTTGCTTGTTGATTCCTGTATCAGCGCCTTCCATTGGAGATTGCATCATACCTTGTAAACTGCATTCTATTAGCACTACCTTGGGGGGGGGTGTGTTCAGCTTCCACTTTAATTTGTTGTACAATTTATGCTGATTTGTTCAACGCCGGTAGCTTTTGTGCTCCTTGATGCTGTTGATGGTTTAACACAAATCTCTCTTCATTTACAGGACGAGTTCGACCCGTTCATGGGAAGTTCTGCTTCAAGAAGAAACAGACGATAATTTCACAGTCCATTGTACAGAAGGATAATGGGGGGGGAAAGGGAGCACAGATCTTCCCCGTATTCTCTGAAGGAATCATAAGAGATATTCAGCGCTTCCCAAACCATTTTGCTGTTAAGTTGCATGTTTGCTTTGAAATGTTTTGCTTCCATCACGGACGATTAGTTGTTACGGAACCTGTCTATGCAGTTACCACTTGAAGGGCTTGAGAATACTCTCTGGAAATTACCGTCTCCAATAGCAGAACCTATTTTTTTAAGAGAAGAAAATCTGTCAAGAAGACAACTAGGTATCTTTTTTCCTGTCGCACAGAAACGTTAAACTTCTTAGTATTATGGGAGAGTGAATCAGAACTGTATATGTAACATAGTTCAGAAATAGTGGCAACCTATAGGGTTAAATTCTACAGAGGGTTCCCCCAAAACGAAGAGAGGGCATGATATATTATTTTTCCTTCCCGCTGCCCTTGGGGAGTGCCCCGGGGGCACCATTTTGGGAGGCTATTTCGGACTGCAGCAGGAGGGAAGAGGCGAGGAAAATCCATTTCACTGGTGGACATGATGTGTGGGATCCAAGCCAATATGTGAAAGAGCCACAAGGGACCTTTGGGCTCACATGCTGCCCCTCCCCTCCCCCTTTTGTCACAAATCATGGTTTGCTAGCACATCCAAACCAGCAGGCTACAGTTCACGCTTTCCCTATAAACCATTGTTTGTAGTCTTATTTGTCATTTTGGATGTAGTTGGCCAGCTGCTGTTTGTTGCAGAAGCCAACTCCTTATTGGCTGCCCCGCGGGAAGGGAGGGGGCATGGGCTTGCGCATCCGCAGGTTCATCTGCACAGCGGCAAACACTGGTTTGCTCTTTATATCTGAACCATGCCTGGATGTGTGAACGGGCAACATCCTTGCTGCCCACGCCCGACACGTTTTAGTCAGGGAAAAGGGATTTTGTATCACTTTAAAACGATTCCAAAGGCCATATCGATAGAACTCCCATCTGTCTCTGTCGTGAATTTTTTTTTGTTGCCTCCTGTAAGAGGAGCCTGCAAAGTGTTTGGATAGAATGTCTGATTTTTCTCATGAAGTCATTTACGACCTTTTGAAGCACTTTTTTGGCGCAAAGGCCTACACATACGCAGAGCATATACATGTAGCTGTAGGACTATGGATGCACAGAAGTGTTCCTCTAGGAATCCCAACGGTAGGCGATCTTCGTTGAGCGAATACTGGTTGGATGTCTGCAGTTAAAAGCTGGCGTGAGTTTTACGGTTGTGGATCAAAAGCAGTTCATTGAGAAGATGGTACATACATGCCGGTACTCAACGACTATTTCTTATTTCAGGTACCTGTGCTTTGTTCCACGTCCCAAATAGCCTCCATTGTTTCAATAACTTGGGGAAAAAGCAGTATAACAAGGGACTTACCTGAAGATCAATTCAACATTTCCAACCCTTTGTAGTGGATCAGCTTGAAGTGATATGATATATTTTCATATGGAAAGTCCATGTTGTATTTTTATAGATATTTTAACCATCTTGGGGGGGGGGAAACGAGGAATGTTACATGTGTGTGCAAAAGGCTGGTGGTTTTCTGAATTTTTTATATTTCTCCTGTGTTATTTGATCAAGATTTCTGTGTGTTTTAGAATATTCAGGAATGTTGGTTTGTTTTGATTCAACAAGGAAGCATATTAGAGGCCCTGGAGGTTGCAATAAGAAGAAATGGGCAGTAGCGGTTGTGTCTAAAATAAGGCGCCTTGTCTTTGGATTCTTCTGGGTCGTTTTCGTTTTCTGAATCCTGATAACTCTTCCTAGTCTTAATGTTTTGGTTTTCCCTTGCCTATTATACGTAGCAGCTGGACTATAGACAAGTGTCAGGTTCTGTCACCCTGTGTGCAGCCATTCTGAGAACATTCAAAGGAGAAGCCAGGACGCTAGTAAAATTTCCATTGCCAAATACCCAGAAGGGAGAGAAAACTGCCCCACAGCCAGAGAAGGCTTTACTTACTGGAGTGGGTCAAGGGTCCATATGGAAACTGATTAATATTGGGTTGCCTGCTGGAGATGGGGGATACCGCATTCCTACCTACATAGCACAAAATGGCAGTTTCAAAATGGGAGTCGGTTTCCATGTGTATCAAAACGAATCATAAGTCTTTGGTTCCTGACAGATACGTGAGTTGGGCCCTTATTGACAGATAGGAGGTCATGGGTGCAAAAATACTTTCTTCTAGCTGTGCTTGATTTACTCTTCAACCTGAATAACGCTAAGTGTTTTTTTCTCACCCTTGTCTAGAAGTAAAGAGGTCTACAAGGATCACAATCTATTATGGTTTACTAGGTGTGATTTTAATGTTTTCCCTTCTAAAGACTGCTTTATATGCAGTCTTTATATGCAGTCCTTCGACCACGGACGCTGCATGCAAGTTGTGTGTATGTTTTTCATATATAAAGGCGTCTGGC
Source organism: Gekko japonicus (assembly GCF_001447785.1). Classification (NCBI taxonomy): domain Eukaryota; kingdom Metazoa; phylum Chordata; class Lepidosauria; order Squamata; family Gekkonidae; genus Gekko; species Gekko japonicus. Next base: position 121,512 of record NW_015165278.1, read on the forward strand.
TTATTAAAACCCAACACTTACGACTGGCTGTGTAAATGAATAAAAATGCTTACAAATTTATTCCATTCACCTTTTAAAATGTCTGCTTTCTTAATGGAAAGGACCTGTTGATCCTAGGTACGAAGGTTTTAACAAGGAGACAGCCATGCCTGTGGGAATGTGGTATGCTGATGGACATTGTGGGTAACGGATGGGCATTTGCTGGAGTCCACAGACTGTCGCTAGCGAGCCCCATCACAGTCTTCCTTGCTGACACACACCTGTGAGCAATGGCCCCCTATTCACTCTAGCCACGGGGATCTTACAAGCACTGATTTCATAAACATGCAACAAGAGCAAATGGCTCGGATCCTGTGAACCACTCTTACAGTTAGGAAGTTTCTCCTGATATTTAGCCGGTAATGACTCCCTTGTAATTTCCACCCATTAGATCTAGTCATGCGATCCGGAGCAAGAGAGAATAGATCCGCTCCATCTTTTACATGACAGCCCTTCAAATGCTTGAAGACTACACTCATGTCCCCTCTAAGCCTTCTCTTTCCCAGGCTAAACAGACCCAACTCTTTCAGCCTTTCCTCATAAGACTTGGATTCCAACCCTCTCACCGTCTTGGTTGCCCTCTTCTGGTCACGCTTGAGCTTGTCAATATCCTTCCTAAAATGTGCCCAAGATTGGACACAGTACTCCAAGTGAGGCCTGCTCATAGCAGAATAGAGTGGTACTACCACCTCCTGTGATCTGGACACAATGCTTCTGTTAATGCATCCTGAGATTGCATTAGCTTTCTTCACAGCCACATCGCACTGTAAGCTCATGTTTAACTTGTGATCAACCAGAACACCTGGATCCTTTTCACATGTGCTGCTGTCAAGCCAAGTCCCTCCCATTCTAAATCTGTGCCTTTGATTTTTTGTACCTAAGTGTACAAAATGCTGGGAAAGATTGAAGGTCAAATAAGACGGGGACGGCAAAGGATGAGATGGTTAGACAGTGTCATCGATGCAATGAACATGAAATTGAGCCAACTTCAGAGGACGGCGGAAGACAGGAGGGCTTGGCGGGAGATGGTCCATGGGGTCGCGAAGAGTCGGACTCGACTGTGCGACTGAACAACAACAAAGTGTAGGACTTTGCACTTCTCTCTCTTGAGCGCTGGGACCACCTTAGGAAAGTGTGAATATTGACTTACAGGCCAAGTGCTTTAGATTGAGGTGGAAGCTGCTGAAGTTGTGTAGTTCCCCCACCCACCCGATATTAACCTCTTTTCAAGTAGACAGCCACCTCGAAGGCTTGAGTGCTCCTGCACAAAGCGAAAAACTGGCCTGCAGCTCACTCAAAAGCATGCTTCTTAATTAGATTGTCAAGCTGAGTAGCCAGCATCACAAACTGACCAGCTAATTAGCTGAGGCCATTCAGCATCGAGGGAAAAGGAACAAAACATGAGAGTAATGGATGGGTTCTCTTTTTCCTTGGTGTACGGCTTGGACGGGTGGGTGGGGGGAGGCGAGTACGGGAGCAGACAATAGACGGGAGAGGGGAGCGAGTTTAAACTACACGTCAGAGTAGAAATCTGTGTAAACCAATCGGCAGTTTCTAGTTCTCCAAGCTTCTCAAGAGACAATTTGCTGACACGCTGTGCGAAATGTGCCTTGATTGTGTGGCAGACCTATGAAGATGCAGCAATCCGCTGTGGCATCCAGTGGTATTTTAGCTTGAGGCTTTCTAGATCTCATTCACAATCCTAAACATTGCCTCTCCTAAGCAAGACACCTGGCATTATGTGTCTTGTCAACTTGGCGAATGATGCTCGGTGTTAGAGAGAGGGACTTCTGACTTTGAAAAAAGGGGCGTGATCCTCCCCCCCTCCCCCCAGCAATGGTTACTTATTATATGTGGCTCTTCTCCCCTTACTTGGCGACTGCTCTTGAGAGATCAGTGGTGTTCAACGGAAGTTTTGGAAGATCTGTTGAAATACCGAACGTCTCTAATTTCTTTTCTTGGACAAATTATACCCTTGCCGACTGGCAGAGTTTTTTGGACGGGAGAAAGTACGGGGCTGGATCCCAAAATATTTTGGTGAAGATCTTTCTCATTGTGGCATACTCCTTTATCATCGTATTCTCTCTGTTTGGCAACGTCTTGGTCTGTCATGTCGTGATCAAAAACAAACGGATGCACTTCGCAACCAGCCTTTTCATTGCGAACCTCGCCGTAGCAGACCTCATGATCACTTTTCTCAATACTCCGTTTACTTTGGTAAGGATATTGGGGAACTGGATAGCTCTGATTTCTAAGATGACCTAAGAAGTGCATGCTCGCATCTGACTCTTTTGTTTACTGTATAGATGGGTAACACTCTCATGCCTGTCAACATTCTCTCTTTGTAGGGCTCTTTTTAACAAACTTATGGGACAATGCAATAATTAAAAAATTAAATGTAATGTACTGGTCCGTTAGGTGCGTTAAAACTAACGGAGTGATAGTCGAAAGGAAGCTAGTGCAGTGTTGAGATCTTCAAGAAAAGAGGTGTGTTAACTCTTAACTGTTTATGCCACCATAAACCAGTTATATTCTGTGTTGCTGAACTTTTTTTGTTTGTTTTCATCATAGGAAGGCTGAAGGCACTGGGCACAATCCACTGGTGGTGCTGAATTGAAAAGGGG
>NW_015165278.1:124224-136199 GCF_001447785.1 Gekko japonicus
GGTTTTTGTAAGTTACTCAGAGGTTGAGGGAGATGGTTGTAAAGGTCTCTGTGCAGGGGATCAAGGTGGTTTGGGTTCACATTCTCAGAAAGGGCAGTGTGGTGTAGGGGTTAGTATGTCACATGAGGACATGGGATGCTGGGGTTCCAGGGCCTATCTGACTGCGGACCAGTCACACTCTCTGAGACTGATCAACCTCACAGGATTGTTGTGAAAGTCAAATTGATGAGGGGAGGTACATGTATGTTGTGCTCAGCTGCTCAGAAGAAGCACAGGATAAAAATGTATAGGCCAAATGAGGAAGGCCCTTAGAAAGTTAAATTCAGCAGGAGTTTCTCATTTTTGAGTCAATGTCCATCTATTGAATAGAGTGGCGTATTGCTTGATCAACACCCAGTGCAAAGAGGCCATACAAGGCTTCAGCACGACCATTAGCTTATTTTTCTAGTGTTTGATTGGACTACTGTAAAACACTCTACGTGGGGCTGCCCTTAAAGACAAGTTGGCAGCTTCAATGAGTGCAAAATGAGACTGTCCACCTTTTAATTGGAGAGAGCCTCTCTTGAATACATTGCATTTGTTTTCAAACATTTGTGCTGGTTTTTTATTTGTTTCTGGGTTTGATGCTGGGTGCTTCACAATCAGGGACCCACCTACCTAAAGGACCCATTTCCTTATGGCCCCCTGAACCAATGATGTTTTTCCAGCCAGCCCTTAGTCATGGGGTTCTAATCCACATACTTCTCCTAGGACTTATAAGGTAGTCTGCCACAGCAGGTTAGGAGGGCACCATTAGTCTCAACTTTTAGGAAATACTTGGAAGATTTTCTTGAAAGACTGGGTGTAATTTATTTATTTATTTCCTTCATTTATACTGTCCTCAGTGGGGACTCAAAGCAGCTTCCATCATTCTCCTTTCCTCCATTTTATCCTCACAGCAACCCTGTGAGGCAGGTTAGGCTGAGAGAGTGTGACTGGCCCAAGGTCACCCAGCCAGCTTCCATGGCAGAGCAGGGGTTCGAACTTGGGTCTGATCCTCACCCAACACTCTAATCCCTGCTACACCTTGTATGGGGGGGGGGAGTTAAGAATTTTCGGTTTGGCCCATGCATGTGAGACAGGTGGTGTAATTGGTAGTTTCACCTCTCAGCATGTGGTGGCCACCTCAAGTCTTCGGAGAAAAGTAGGAAAGTTTTTAAAATTATTATTATTTATTCAGTTTATTAATCAGAGCCAGTTTGGTGTAGTGGTTAAGTGCGCGGACTCTAATCTGGGAGAACCGGGTTTGATTCCCCACTCCTCCACTTGCACCCGGCTGGATGACCTTGGGCAAGCCGTAGCTTTGATAAGAGCTGTTCTTGAAAAAGAGCAGTTTCTGTCAAGAGCTCTCTCAGCCCCACCTACCTCACAGGCAGTGTTCCCTCTAAGCTGAGTCAGCGATTTTTAGCCTCCAGCTCACACATTCTTTGTCTTAGTTCAGGAAGGAGGGCTCCAGAGCAAACTCATCTATGCAGTAGCCAAATTGCTCGCTCACAACTTTCATGCCAGTAGCTCACAAAGTAGAATTTTTCCTCAGGAGACTCCACAGCTTAGAGAGAGCACTGCTCATAGGGTGTCTGTTGTGGGGAGGGGAAGGGAGAGGAGTTTGTTAGCCGCTCTGAGACTCCTTTGGGTAGTGAAGGGTGGGGTATAAATCCAATCTCCTCTTCTTCTTAATGGCCCTATCCCAGCTTACAACAGACTTTGGGTGATGTACAAAAGGGGCATAATGCCATAAAGATATACAACATTAAAATTAAATATACAATTTGGTTTTTAAAAAAGGAAAGAAACCAGAATAAAAGTCCAAGATGGCATCCTGTAAATTTTTTAACCCAATTCTGGACTACCTGGTCATTTTCTGGGCAAGGGGAGAGGGAACTCAGGACAGAAATACAGAAGAGGGCAGGAGGGAAGGGAGGGTGCCAGCCAGGGAAGAAACCGTTACTGCCCTCAACCAAAAGACTGGCAGAGCATCTCTGCCTTACAGGCCCTCTAGAATTGCAGAGGATCCCGCAGGGTCCTGGTGTCATTTGGATGAATTAGGATGTCATATGGTTAATCCAGGGGTGAGAAAGTTTGGTTCAGGCTCATTGTCGACTTCTGGTATTTGTGAAATGAGAAAGTCAAGCACAAGTCTAACCATCTAGTCATTGTTCTTAAACAGAAATGCAACCTATACGCAAAAGTGAACCCAAATCAGTCAGAGTCCCATTTTCGCAATGGACTCCTTCCCCTTTCTGTTAATTGACAAAAACTTAAAAGAATTATGGGTGAAACAGAGCTGGGGAGAATTTTACGGTGGACTTTGTCACATGCAGATTTAAGAACAAAAATCCATTTGGTTTGGAAGTGGCTGAGAGAGCCCAAGTGCTCGGCAGGGGCCAATAAGAACTTTACGGGGACTGTGGAGAGCTAAATGAGATCTGGGCTGAATTGTTCTCCTCAGGCTCGCTTCGTAAACAGTACGTGGATATTTGGGAAGGGGATGTGCCACGTCAGCCGCTTCGCACAGTACTGCTCCCTCCACGTGTCGGCCTTCACCCTGACAGCCATTGCGGTCGACAGGCACCAGGTGAGGTCTTCCTTTATGGTGGACGGCAATGGGTAGGTTTTGGTTTTCTTCCGAAAGCATCTTTCCCAGACAAGTTTTTCTCTGTGAGAAATGAGCCAGCACTTACGATTCAAAGGGCCTCATCACAAAAGGGCTCAATATCTCACACCTACGTCATTCTCATTCAAACCCCCACCCCAGCCCCGTGAAAATCCTATCTGTGTCTTGGGTTGTGGGATCTGGGGATGTTGTGCCACAGGCCCCATGTGGACTCATGAATTGATGGTTGAAGCATAGATGATGCTGCCATCTTCCAGCTGGTCTGGGTCTGGATTGGAGACCTTCTAGGACTCCTGTGGAAGCCATCTTCGTGTTTCCGTGATGGAGGAAATACACAGGATGTAAAAGTCATAAGTGACTTTCTCTCATTTCTGAGGCCTAGAGTAGTGGGAGGCCATGGAAGAAAGGCAGAAGACACTCAGCTGACACACCAGAAGACCTGTTCGCTCGGCCTCTTCCTCTCCTGAGTTGGAGAGCCAGTATGGAGAGCAGGAGCCCTCAAGCTTTTTTGAGCCTGTGGGTATCTTTGGAATTCTGACATACTGGTGGGTACACCCATAACATGGCTGCCACAGAAGACAGGGCTACCCACCTCCAGAGGAAGTCCAAGAGCAGGGGAGAAGAGGGGAAAGAGGAGTTAGAGACAGAATTATACTGACACTGTGGTGGCAGCAGCCACCGAAGCAGTGTTATTTTAAACTGGAAAGCCTATCAGAAGCTGTGCTGGGCAAAAGCACCACCTTGAGAGCCAGTTTGCTGGGTGAAAGCCCCACCTTGAGTTTGGTATAGTGGTTAAGAGCGCGGACTCTAATCTGGGAGAACCGGGTTCGATTCCACACTCCTCCACATGAAGCCAGCTGGTGTGACTTTGGGTGAGTCACAAGTTCTTTCAGAGCAGTTCTCAAAAGAGCTTTCTCAGCCCCACCTATCTCACAGTGGGTCTGTTGTGGGGAGGGGAAGGGAAAGGAGATTGTAAGCTGCTCTGCGAATTCCTTCGCGTAGTGAAGGGCAGGGTATAAATCCACCTTCTTCCTCTTCCACCTGGACACACCATCTTTCTAAAAAGACTTGGCAGGCACCAGAATCCTCTTCCACCTGTACACACCATCTTTCTAAAAAGACTTGGCAGGCACCAGAAAAGGTGTCAGTGAGCACCCAAAAGAATAATTTGGAGGGACCTCTGGGTCAGTATATGGGTAGGAATTTGGTAGACCTGGGTTCAAATCCAACTCAGGCATTAAGTTCCCCTGGGTGGCTTTGAGCCATCACACACTCAGCCTAACCTACCTCATGAGGGTTATTGTGAAGATAAAATGTAGGAGAAGAGAACCATTTTGCACCACCCTGCACTCCTTGGAAGGGAAGGGTGGGGATAGAAAGGTGCAGGACAGAAAATGGTAGGCACTAGGACCATGGAGGAGACATTGGGCAACTGCCAGGAATGTCTTCCCATGACTCATGGCTTCCCTTCCTTCAGCAAGGGAGGTTGTTTGTTGATAGTTGCTTTTTTCCAAATTAAAAGCAAATTCTGCACTCTTTTGTGCATGAAGTTAAAAACAAATGGTTACTTTATGAGTAATTGTGTTAAACGGCTTCCCTACAGGTGGTCATGCATCCCCTTAAACCTCGGGTCTCCACCACCAAAGGTCTCATTTCTATTGGCATCATATGGATCACGGCCGCCTGCTTCTCCCTCCCACATGCCATCCATCAGAAGTTGTTCACGTTTGAATACAGGTGAGGGTGCTGACTTCCTTTCGGCAAAGACGTCTGGATCTTTTCACCAGCAATTGGTAGAAACAGCGGGGGGGGGACATTTCAGACTGAAGTCTGGTTTTACCCTGAATGCTCTCTTATCAGCCTTTCCCTCACAAGAACATCAGAAGAACCCTACTGGATCAGAGCAGTGGTCCATTTAGTCCAGCATCCTGTCTCACACAGTGGCCAACCAGTTCCTCTGGAGGTCCAGCAACAGGGCATAGAGCCTCAGGCCTTCATAAGAACGTTAGAAGAGCCCTGCTGGATCAGACCAGGGGTCCATCTAGTCCACCATCCTCTCTCACACAGTGGCCAACCAGTTCCTCTGGAGGTCCAGCAACAGGGTATAGAGGCCGAGGCCTTCATAAGAACATAAGAAGAGACCTGCTGGATCAGCCCAGTGGTCCATCTAGTCAGCATCCTCTCTCACACAGTGGCCAACCAGGTCCTCTGGAGGGCCAAAAACAGGGCATGAAGAGGAAGGCCTTCCCCTGATGTTGCCTCCTGGCTGAGATTCAGAGGCTTAGTGCCTCTGAATGTGGAGGTTCCCCTCAGTCACCATGGCTAGTAGCCATTGATAGATTTATCCTCCACGAACCTATCTAATCCTCCTTTAAAGCTGTTTATTCCTGCAGCCATCACGACATCCTCTGGCAGCAAATTTTCATTTTAACCACTCTTCCCCCAGGCAGGATGTAGAACAGCTAATAGTTTGTTCTGTTGGCATCTGTAAAGACAGTGTGGCAAGCCAATGGGGCCTCCTAAACCCTTGTCCTAGGAGCAAGGTGGAGGAGACCTGGCTTGCCCTAGTCCCCCCCCCCCATGCATACACTGGTTGCCTTTTTATTGCAACCAGTTAATAGTATACATGCTATGCATAGAGTGAGGATTAGTCAGCAGTGGGGTAGTCAGTGCAAGAGACAGCATCTCAAGGGTTCTGTTTGGAGGCAGGAAAAGATGCAAGCAGCAATCTACCCTGGGGTGTATGAACACATTGCCATCCATCGTTGATATCTGGTAGGCTAATCTGGGTATATGATTTGATTTGATTTATCATCAAATGCTCCACATGGATTGATGGTTAATTCCCGCTAGGGTTACCAACCACATGGTGGAGCTTGGAGTTCTCCCAGAAATGTCGATCTCCGTGAAGATAGATTCAGGTGGGGGTAGCCGTGCTGGTCTGAAGCAGCAGAAAAAAGTTTGAGTCCAGTGGTACCTTTAAGAGCAACAAAGCTTATACCCAGAATTAAGTTTAGTTGGTCTTAAGGTGCTACTGGACTCAACCTTTGTTTGTCCAGACGACCAAGATCAGAAATGACAGCTTTGCTTATCACATCCCCATCGAGGCAAACACCTGAAGCTGCCTTTCACTGAATCAGACCTTTGGGCCATCAAAGGCAGTGTTGCCTACTCAGACCGGCAGGGGCTCACCAGGGTCTCAGCTCAGGCAGGGAAAGGTCTTTCACATCACCTCCTGCCTGGTCCTTTTCACTTGAGATGCCGGGGATTGAACCTGGGACCTTCTGAAAGACACACAGATTATCTACCACTGAGCCACGGCTCCCCTCCTTCTCCAGATTCTGGTGCCAGGAGGCACCAACCCCAAATCTCCAGGAAGTCAGAGCTTCTCCGAAATCTCCCAAGTCAGAGCTGCCAGGCCTAATTCTTGGGAGATAATCTTAAAATTATTCATTTGAGAAATGGCAAGAAATTGAATTAGTCTTTTCATCTAATGGCAGCCTCCATTGGTTCCTATATAGCTAACAGGATACACTCCCCAAAGACAAAAAAAAAAAATTCCAAGCCAAGCAATATAAGAGAATTTCAATATATCATAAATCACAACATGTATGCACAGGTATGCACAATATTACAAAAGTAATGTATCATAAATCACAACATGCAAAGAGGTATGCCCAATATTACAAAGTCAGCATTAGAAAGTAAACATCAAAAGTAAAGCAATTCCAGTCAGAAATAAATATTAAACCCACATAAATAGTCTTAGCAAACATAAGACACTTATCAAATGTCCATAAATACTCCAAAGGAGGCACAATAAGGTGACAAGTCACTATACTGCTTTACTCAACGGTAGTTCGATGGATGATTCAGACTTTCGGAGAACAACCTTTATCAAGAGGTATTTTTATCTTCCTCCACAAGAACAAGAACAATGAGGCCCAGTGCCCAGTATTAATAATAAATTGTAGATGGAGCCCAATTGCCTCAAAACAATTCCTCAACGTAGTGGTACAGCATGTAAAAGGCTTGGTGCTTGTTCGTAAGGCTTGTATGTAAGCACTGGCATAATCCTTTATAGACTATTTCATGGTTTAGTTAGTTACATTCAGTTTCTTTCTCTGGAGAGTTATGCCAGACTCCACACTCTGCTCAAGGGACATGTTCATTTATGAATAATTGTCAGTCACAACACTTCATATTCTGGGTCTAGATTTTATAAAACAATCTGTCCTTTTAAAGTCAAGTTTAAAATTAAATAAGCCATGGTTTAAACAGTGGATAGTAATTTCTGCATGCAGCCCCTGCCATTACGACCCTCTTATTACGGTAACCGAATCCCCGAATTCACCGTGTTCATTCCTGTCCCCCCCCCCCCCAACTGCAGTGAGGAAGTCACCCGATCCTTGTGCCTCCCGGATTTCCCTGAACCGGCTGACCTCTTCTGGAAGTACCTGGACCTGGCGACGTTCATTCTGCTCTACATCCTGCCCCTCGTCATTATCTTGGTCACGTACATGAGCGTTGCCAAGAGAGTCTGGCTCCGCAACGCCGTTGGGGACATGACCGTCGAGCAATACTTCACCCTCCAGCGGAAGAAGAAGACGACCATTAAGATGCTGATACTGGTGGTGGTCATTTTTGCGGTCTGCTGGTTCCCCTTGAACTGCTACGTCGTCCTCCTCTCCAGCCAAGTCATCGGCAGCAACAACGCGCTCTATTTTGCTTTCCACTGGCTTGCCATGAGCAGCACCTGCTGCAACCCTTTCATTTACTGCTGGCTCAATGAGAATTTCAGGACAGAGCTGAAGAATTGCCTCAGTCTGTGCCGGAAGGTCCGGGGCCCAGGGCCGCCTCCTTCGACTGCCCTGTCCTACAGAACAGCCTGGCGAGACAATAGCAACTCCAAGGGGTCACAGGACTCCCACGGCCTATCGGCACCCCAGTTCCAGTCAGGGAAAACTGACCTGACGTCTGTTGAGCCTATAGTCGCTATGAGTTGAATGTTGTGGCCGAGTAAGCAATTGCGTGGCCCTTAGCAGGTAGGATTGTGTGTGACCCTAGTACGGGAGTAAGAGAGAAAATTACCTCCCGGTTCAGTTGTCCTCCCCGGGGAAATCACAGAATCGTAGAGTTGGGAGGGACCTCCAGGGTCATCTAGTCCAACCCCCTGCACAATGCAGGTAATTCACAAATATCTCCCTCCCACACTCCAGTGACCCATGCCCAGAAGATAACAAAAAATCTCCAGGATCTTCAGCCAAACTAGCCTGGAGAAAAATTGCTTCCTGACCCCAGATAACAAAAAATAGCAAAAAATCTCCAGGATCTTCAGCCAAACTACCCTGGAGAAAAATTGCTTCCTAACCCCAAAGTGGCAATTGGCATTTCCCTGCGCATGTAAGAAAGGGCCACAAGAACTAAGCACAGATGCAGCCATGCCTGCCCTCCTTCTCATGATCTGCCTAAGTTCACATGTCTGCTTGTTCGGTTATGTAATAAGCTTTGCTTGCCTTTGTTTCCAAGAGCTGCTTCTCGTTTTATACAACTGAGTGCAAATACTAATGAACTAAAGTGCTTCAATTTGTTGTGTACTCCTTTAGGCTGTTGTCATGCAGTGTATTTACATGCAATAAATATATTTTTTCCCTTCACATTTCTACACGTGTCATGCAATCTATTTAAAGAAGGCTGCTAATTTTTTTCTCTGCTCAGTTGCTACTCTGTCCTTTTCAAGGCATTGTTGTATGAACTGAAGAGAAGAAGAGATTGGATGTATACTCTGCTCTTCATTACCTGAAGGAGTCTCAGAGCAGCTTACAGTCTCCTTTCCCTTCCCCTCCCCACAACAAACACCCTGTGAGGTAGGTGGGGCTGAGAGAGCTCTCTCGAGAACTGCTCGTGAGAGAACAGCTCTGAAAGTACTTGTAACTGACCCAAGGTCACACCAGCAGCTGCACATGGGGGAGTGGGGAATCAAACCCGGTTCTTCCAGATTAGAGTCTGCACTCCTAACCACTGTACCAAACTGGCCCTTGGTGGTGGAAAGTGTTCTCAAGTCACAACTGACTCATGGCAACCCTGTAGGGTTTTCAAGGCAAGAGACATTTGTCAACATTTGTCTTTTCTTGCAATATTTTGTGCTGTGGAAAATAGTGTTGCCTGGAAAGTTTAAGAGTAAGTATCAGGTTGGGGGTAGATAGGTCTCCTTGGGTACAGACTTTCACAGAACCAAGACTATCAACTGAAAAAGGCCCAACTATTCCCCCCCATTTTACTTCTAAGCAAAGTATCCTTTGCTGCCCTGAAGAGTGGAAGGGCTCATTCAAGGTGAGATGCTCACGCCAGACTGGGTCTGTGAGTCATATAAGAACATAAGAGCCCTGCTGGATCAGACCCGTGGTCCATCTAGTCCAGCATCCTGTCTCACACAGGGGCCAACCAGTTCCTCTAGAGGGCCAACAACAGGGCATGGAGGCCGAGGCCTTCCCCTGATGTTGCTTCCTGGCTCTGGGATTCAGAGATTGACTGCCTCTGAATGTGGAGGTTCCCTTCAGTCACCATGGCTAGTAGCCACAGACTTATTCTCCATGAATCTATCTAATCCCCTTTTAAAGCTGTTTGTGGTATTCAGGAGTTTATGAAGATGCTCCTGTAAAATGGGCGACGGCAACTGAATAAGGCTGTAGTTTACAGGGCGTAATGGTTCAGCCAGTCCTGCCCATATGCTCCAGATTAGTATTCCAAGTGGGAATTTGCTCTGAAGGACTGACATTTACATCATCCTTCAAGATTAGTTTTCCTGCTGTTCTTTTAAGATGGAACTGCCAGTCCTTGATACAACTTATGAGGCAGTTTACACAAACAGTTCTTTTCGCTTCTGGCTGCTTTAATTTTTTTTTTTTTTTACTGCATTAATCTATCCCATCTTTCACTGGAAAGCGATCGCCAAGCTACTCCATGCACTGATTTTTCCTCTCAGGAGAATGTTAATTTCTCAGCAATCTGGCTCGCTTTTGCTGCCTTAGTAATTAATGCACGGTTCTTCTTAAAGGTCTTTCTGGAAAAAATTCCCTCTGGCATGTGAGAAAGGTGAAGAAACATCCCCAGAATTACTTTACCAATGTGGTGAAAGAAAAGTAATCTAAATGCCAGAAGATTCTGGGAACAATGCTCTAACAATATCTCCTGGTGGTCCCTGGCCCAAAGTACGTCTGCCTAGCCTCGACTAGAGCCAGGGCCTTTTCAGCCCTGCCACCTGCCTGGTGGAACACGCTCCCTATTGAGATCGTGGCCCTGCGGGATCTTCTTCAATTCTGCAGGGCCTGCAAGATGGAGCTCTTCCGCCAGGCCTCTGGCTGAGGCCCATCTATGGCCTCCCTGAGGTGGCTGCCACCCACCCACCAACAACCAGCCATATCCATCTGCATCAATGGGCCAGAATCTCTCGACTGTAAGCTGTAAGTACTGGTTTTAAATGTTTATATTGTGTTTTAGAATTTACTGTATTTATTGAAATATGATGTAACCTGCTTGAGCCCTGGGTGGGATATGAAATAAACAAACAAACAAACGGAAGGGGAGAGCTGATATCTTAGTGATGGACTAAGAAGAGCCTTGCTGAATCAAACCAGTAGTCCAGCAGCCAACCAGATGTCCTGGAAGGCCAATTAGGGGAGAGCACAGGGTTCCGGACCCTCCCCCGATGCTGCCTCCCAGCACGGGTATTCAGGATTTTACTGCCTCTGGGTGTGGAGGTTCCCTTTTAGCGATAATGGCTAGTAGCCATTGGTGGAGCTTTCCTTCATTAATTTGTCTAATCCCCATTTAAAGCCATCTGTGCTCATAGCCATCACCACATCCAGAGCGAGTTTGGTGTAGTGATTAAGTGTGCGGACTCTAATCTGGGAGAACCAGGTTTGATTCCCCATTCCTCCACTTGCACCTGCTGGATGACCTTGGGCAAGCCGTAGTTCTGACAAGAGCTGTCCTTGAAAGGGCAATTCTTGAAAGCGCTCTCTCAGCCCCACCTACCTCACAGGGTGTCTGTTGTGGGGAGGGGAAGGGAAAGGAGTTTGTAAGCCGCTCTGAGACTTCAAGTGAAGGGCGGGATATAAATCCAATCCTCCTCCTTCTTCTATTACTGCACAATAATTGTAAGCGCAGACCACCCATAAACATGTAAGTCAGGGGTCCCCAACCACATCGCACCTGTGGCCACTTCTTGATTTTTGAGAACAAGTAGCGGGCACCCCAAGAAAATGGCTGCCATGTGGGTTCAAACCGTCAAAATGTTTCACAGATTATTTGGTGGTTCCGGGCCAAACACCCTCCTATGATGGAGGCAGCTGTTTCCAAGTGTTCTGAAGCACTTCCTATTCCGGTGAAATTGACAGAAGCTGGGATTGTCCAGTATTAGCGGAGGTCCATAGCTTGGTGATCGAGTGTATGATTTGTGCACACAAGGTCTGAGGTTCAGTCTCCAGCAACTCCATGTATCAAATCTCCTGTTGCAGGTCTCAGACAGTAGGAACTTGAAGTACGGCTGCCAATCAGAAATGGGATAGATGGGATGGTGGGGTGACAGTGGGTGATTCTACATCTGGCATTCACTCCCCATTTTCTCAACACTAAGGGAAAGGTGCAGCTCAAAACCGCATCCAGGTACCTGGGGGCAATGCCGTACTGACTGCAAAGTCACCCCTGAACGGCCATAAATCTATGCAGAAGGTACCATAAAGCCTGATGATCAAAGAAAGCGAAAGCGGGGGGCTTCCAGTGGCAGGGATCCAACATGGCCGCCTAAACCCGCAGCTCCGTCCTACCCTCTGATCCCCTCAAATATAACTGCGATCTAAAACAACAAATCATCATAAAACTTTATGGAGACTGACTCATTAAACTCAGGGCACAATGGCAAACCGAAACTGAAAAAAATCCAGACCACCATAGCATTCCAACTGTCGACAACAAAAACGGGCCTGAAACAACTCAGCAAAAAAAAAATGGCGACCGGCAGAGAAGATCACATTAACCCAGAAGCTAATGTGACGCACGCTACTCTTTCAAAAGAAATGTATAACTTAGAGAGATCAATTTCAGAAAATACAAGAAAGGGGACCCATGGAAATCGTGGGGGGGGGAGAAGCGGGGGAGCTCCATGCAGAGCAGGCGGAGGAGGCCTCAAGGTCCCCCCCCCGCTCCGATGCGAGGTTGGGCGGCGCGCAGCTGCCCGGGCCTTGCTGATTCCCCCACACACAGCTGATGCGAGGTCCGGGCGGCTGCGCCCGGCCTCGCATCAGAGCGGGGGGGGATCACC
>NW_015165278.1:136754-147346 GCF_001447785.1 Gekko japonicus
CCTTGGCGGCTCACTCACCCGCCTCTCCTCATTCCCCCTCCCCCGCTGCCTGCTCCTCTCTCTCTCAGCCGCCATAACCGGGGCCTTCATTCCCCACCCCTCCCCCCTTTAATAGGCATAGCACATGCCCCAAAGCTCGGCTTCCTCTCCCTCCGTCTCCCGGCCGCATGCGCGCGCAGCACAGTTTTCTTCCTCTATACCAGTTTCGGGGGGATTTAAACATCCCCACGATTTTTTTTCAAGGTTTAGGATTTTTGTGCACATGTGGGGACCGCCCCACGTGTGCACAAACCTCTCCCTGCTCCCCAAGTGCCCCCGAAGTGCAGATTTAGATATCCGCACAGACGGGGCCACTTCAGTATTAGTATATAGATGTCTACATTTTAAGCCGTTCTACGCACAGATGGAGGACATGCAAAAAGAGATGAAAGAAACGAAAGCAATCGCTACCAAAGTATATCCACACAAAATGAAGTTCAACAATTACAGCAATTAGAGGATGTGCTAGCAGAAAAGGCAATTAAAACTGATATGTCCCTCAGACAGAACAATCTGAAGATGAGGGGATTAAATGAGAAAGTTGGAAAAAATGAGGATCTAGCAGAGGCGCTTTCCGAATGGCTGCTAAAAGAGGTTCCGCCGAGGAGAAACATCTCTCCGATAATTACAAAAGCCTATAGAGCGGGTCTGTGACGACCCCTTATCTGGGGAGGCCTGGTTTCACTTTAAAGTGTTCTTTTTATTTTGTTCAACTGGGTAGGTTAGGCTGCCACCAGGAAATTTTAGGCTTTCCAAACCTTTATACTTTCTTTTGGCTATCACTGGATAGGTAGGTCGAGTTTTTAAGCCTCATGAGGGTCTATGTGTTTCATGAGAAATTATTTATTTCAGAGCTGGCAGACTTAAATAAAAGAAGATTTATTGAAACAGTTCATAGATTAAAGTGTAGAACAATGTAACCAGTAATGTGAATAATTTTAACAATTTCGTTGTGTCTCACGCAAGATCTGCTCCCTTTCTGACAGGGATTTTTCAAGTAACTTTGTAACTCATTACTCAGGGTCATATACGTTTCCTATTTCACTCCAGTCTGTCACTCAGACTTTCATTTAACTTTTGTTTCCTTATACATTCAACTTTTCTTCATACACAGAACTTAACTCTTGTATCACACACAAGACTGTCTCTCTCCCTCAGACCTCAGAACGAACTAACTTATCAACTGTCTTTATCAACTGTCCCTCCTCTAACTGTCACTCCTGAAGGACATACCCATTCATCCACTCGGAAACACTTTCTAAAACCACTCCCCCTCTCTGTCAATCACCAATCACACCACACTTGTCTCTTCAAGCACTCTAGTCCATCATACAGCCATGCAACCAAACTTTTAAAGAGACACACACACATATAAAACAAGGAATCATTACAGGGTCCAACCTCATTACTTAAATCACGGCCATCCCAAGATATTATTGCCACATTTTTAGACCTCCGCTACCGCAAAATGGTTTTAATCCACGCAAGACAGAAGGGTCATCTTAAACACAACTTGGAAAAGATTGAAATATACCCAGATCTACCCAAAGAAGCTCTCCTTAAATGCAGGAAACTCAAACCGTTAACAATGCGTTTATCAGAAGAAGACATCCGCTATACCTGGGTCACGCCACTGATTTTGCAATTTGCACACCGAGGCAAATCCTACAGAATATCAAACAAGAATGGAGGCTTCAAAATTCTCGGCTCACTCGATTTGATCACCCAGATGGAACTCTCAAAACACTCACTGAAAAGGAAAATAAGAGCATCCACTCCAACGCCTCCAGGAACGCCGGTTCATCAAAAGGAGGAAATCGAAACTTTCTGATGAAAAGCTCTATATGTCACGACCCATCGCTAACTGCCTCTGCTATTTGGAAAAGAACAACACTTACATTCTGACGCCATTTCTTTCAGATCAGTTGATAAGTGCCTGAAATACTTTTTTAATGTCTTACATAGAACGTAAATTGTTTAAACATGATTCTCTAGGGGAAACGGAATGATAAGAATTAGAGCAAATCAAAACTCTATTTTAATAACAAGTCTCATTCAACAAAAAGTATAATTAAAATGCTTAATGTGAACAGCAAAGGGGGGAGGGGGGAGGAAAAGCGCGGGCTCAGCCGAACCAGTTAATAAAATACAGACTCTCATTATAAATTGCTGGGAACCGGTGTAAAATAAGAAAAAGGGGGGGGGAACCCAGCCTTCTGCAGAGACATCTGGTGCAGAAGAATAAGAGTCTAGTTATTTGTTATAGTGTGTTTATATTATACAGGTTTTTAAATACTAAGTTTATTTTTAAAGATAATTAACTATAAGGTTGAAAAATTGATTGTTTTTAAGGTGTTTAAAAGTAATTGATTGGGACAGTGAGTGAAATTAGTTATTTGTGCAGTGTAAAACAATTCATCCTCTGTGTAATCTTTTTAAAATCAAAACTTTTACTATCTAGGTTATAATCTACAAAAGAAGAGTGTTACATCAGTGTATCGTGATAAAATACACAAAAAGATAAATATCATTAAGATTCTTAATTATTTTGAATAAGAACATCATAAAACAAATCATCTGTAAGCTGTAACAAGACTTTAGAGCACATATATATATATATTCATACTCAATCACTCTAAAGACTTAGCCAAAACAGTATTTCTCTTTAAAGCACTTTTATAAGTGCTACTAGAACTGTGTAAATCAAAGCGCCTTAACAGTAACTTTTTGGGATAGAGTGGAACCACCTCCTTAACTGTACAAGAAAGTATTCTGTTTTATTGTATTGTTACCATATTCTACAAGCTATAGTGTTGAATCTTCAACTCAAATCCTGCCTTTTGTATTTAATAATTAGCATCTTGTCTTGCACTAAAATAATACTCAAATAATAACATTTTAATATACTTCTTTTCATATCAGCCAGAAGGAGTAAGGAAAGATCATGCCATCCATGATCAAAGCAATCTCGTACAGCGTGAGAGGCCTGAACAACGTCATTAAGCGTAAGCGAATTCAGAGTCAAGTGACTAAGCTTAATCCGGACATTTTATTTTTACAGGAGACCCATATCAGAGATGACAAAACCCCTCTGTTCAAAAATAAAAAATGTCAGTTCCAATGCATGGCGGGAGGCTCTTCCAAATCTCGTGGTACGGCTATAATGATAGCCATAAATGTGCATTTTATACACCAAAAAACATTAGCTGATCCTAATGGGAGATATATTTTTATCCAAGGTAATCTAAACAATGTGCCAGTAACACTAGTATCAATATACACCCCAAACTCAGGACAATTAGAGTTCTTGGAACAAACTCTTCAAGTCTTAGATGACTTCAAAGTCGGTGATCTAATTATTGGAGGGGATCTTAATATCATAATGGATCAATCTAAAGACAGATCCACATTCCAACACGGCATGATGGGTAAGAAATCTACAAATTCGAAACTAGCTGACATTTTAACCTCACACAACTTAATTGATATTTGAAGACATCTCCATCCAACAGAAAGAGATTACACGTTTTATTCTACCAGGCATAGTTCATATTCACGTATTGACTATATCTTAATTAATTCATCTCTTGTAAACCAATCATTCTCAGCAGACATTGGCTCACAACTATGGTCAGACCATTGTTGGGTGGAGTGCAATATAAACATAAACTGCGAACAAAACACAAGACCAATATGGACGTTAAATAGTTCTTTATTGTTGAATGCAACAGTAGTGTCAGAAACAGAGCAACAAATTAAAAACTTTTTTGCAGAAAACTCTAATGAGGTAACCTCCCCGAATATGATTTGGGATGCAATGAAACCAGTCATCAAAGGGCATTTAATTTCAACCTCCTCTCATCTGAAAAAACAAAAACAGAAAGCCAGGTTAGAATTGCAGGAAAACATAAAAGTATTGGAAAGCAAACATAAACAGCATGGTAATAGTAATATCTACACAAAACTCTTAAAGGAGCGAAAAAAGCTGGAGATTTTAGAGATGAACCAAATTCAAAAAAACATTCTGTACTCAAAGCAAAATCGCTGAAATTTGTTTTTTTAAGTACCCGTTAGGTACACTTTTATTATTTTTCATATTATACAAAAACAAACATATATACAACACATCACAAACATCCACTTACGAACATAAAACATACAATGAGATCAGTATATTTTCTTATAACTCTATTACCATATTAAAATTTTCTTTGGGTTTACTTCTACATCTCCCCCCCCCATAGTTTCTATTTAACTAAAAGAGATTAATCCTGCCAAAAATTTCATTACATTAACCTATGCATTTATATTGTATCAGTCATACAGTTTTTTCCACGTCTTTTGAAATGTTGGGTCTGTTGTCCCTCTCATCAACGATGACAGTTTATCATTTTCCGCCGTCTCCAACAGTTTATTCACATACTCTTGCTTCTTTGGTGCTTCCGTTTGTTTCCAATATTTTGCATATAGTATTCTTGCTGCTGTAGATAGATGTACTATCAAATATCTATCGCCTTTATCAAAGTCCTTTGGAAATATGTTTAGTAATAATATTTCAGGCAAAAATGGTCTTTTAGTTCTCAATATCTCTTGCATTATTTCGTGGACCCATCTCCAGCATCTCTTTGATACCTCACAAAGCCACCACATATGATAGAATGTACCTGTCTTATTTTTACATTTCCAACATTTATCTGAACAATTTTCATTCTGCTTAGCAAGTCTATCTGGTGTAATATACCATCTATAAAACATCTTATACATATTTTCTTTATATGATACTGCCGTAGTCATTTTAATGTTTTTAGACCATATCTGGTCCCATTCTCTCCAAGTAATGTTGTAACCAACATTTTGAGCCCACAGAATCATATTTGGCTTAACTGTTTCGTCTAGCAACAAATCCTCTACCAAAATTTTATAGATTTTCTTTATCAGTTTATCATCCGATAATACAAGAGTTTTTTCTAATTCAGATGGGTTGTCATTACAGCCAGTCGTTTTATCCTTATTATAGATAGATTCCAGTTGCGTTTTTATTCCACCAAGACAAGTGATCTGGCAATTTCAAGCAATCTTTCTCATCCAAAATATCTTGATATCTATATAGCTCTTTACCTGTAAAGACATTTGGCAAGGTAACTGCTTCCAATGGCACTATGAGTCTCAATTTTTTAATATAAAACCTTCTGTAGATTGAATCCCATACTTTTAATAAAGCCGCTCTTAGCCAGTGTTGCTTAAAATATTTCTGTGTTGAGGCCTTCTCATACCATAAAAATGCGTTCTATCCTAAAGCTAAATCATGTCCTTCGAGTTTCAGTAGCCTTCTATCTTCCAAAGTAATCCATTCTTTTATCCAGGCTAATGCTGCGGCTCTATAGTATAATAGCCAATTTGAAACTCGAAACCCACCTTTCTCTTTAACTTCTTGCATAATTTTAAGTCTTATTCATGCTCGCTTCCCTTGCCAAATAAATTTAGAAGTTAATTGATCAATTAACTGCTAAAATTCTTAAGCAAACGCCTAAAACAACAACAGCAATCAAAGATTATCACAATGCTTTACAACTGCTCACTAATCGCAAATATGTTTGTACACCTACGCATGTATGTTGAACAACCTGTTATCAAGATTTTGAAAATCAATAAAAATTTATTGTATAAAAAAGAAAGTGAAAGCAGCATGCAATGCAGAGGGGAATTTCTGTTCCAAGATGGGTTTTGTAAAACAACAGAGGGAGAAGCCAATGTGGAATCGCCCAGTGTAAGGCAGCCTCAGCCATTAATCCTTCCTGCATGCATATGCGGACAACAAGGGCATGGTATTGGCAGGGGAAGCAAGACAGAGGACAATATCATTAACTGCCGAACTTTCACAGGGCCATGATGGTGATGGGTCATTGAATTACGCTTTGTGAAATTGCTACCTTGTCTTAACGTCTTTTAGTTCAAAAGCGTCACTCAAACTTTTAAGGATTTATAGCTCTTATAATTTGGCCGGTCTCCATTATGAATGATTGCTTGGGATTGCTTTTCGTCTGGGTGGCTCTGACCAAATAGGCTGTCTAGTTTGTCACGGTGCGGGGTAGATTGTCCAAATGGTTCGGCAAAAGCACTTTTGCCATTTTGCTCTAGCTGGAGAAGGTGGGTGGGCTTAATAACTCTACCCGGGAGAATGTCTCCTGTCTAAAAGTTACCTTCTTGTTGTTGTTGTTTTTCCCCCTTGAGTGCCCTGCCCCACCAGGGATAAGACAGTCCTCTTTACAGGTCATTATTTTTTAGAAACAGTATGTGCTGTTTTCTCAGTATATGTTTAAGGCAGCTCACAGCTAAAACAATACTCCAAAATCAAACCAACCAACCATTAAAAACAAGCCTGTAATTGTTTTAAAAAGTGTAAAATGAATATGGAGTGATCTAAAATGATATTTGTAAGACAGTTCCCTGGCTCGAACCAGGCCATAAAGCAGCTAAATAAGATGGAACCACTCAGTTAAAAGCCTGGGTAAAAAAGAAACATTTGGGCCTAGTCAGTGCCTTGAGTAACCAAAAGGCTGAGACAAAGAATTTTTGAAAACCTGATGGGGGGGGGGGGGGGGGGGGGAGGGAGGGAGAGAGAGAGAGAGAGAGAGAGAGAGAGAGAGGTATCGCTATCAAAATAGGCAGTCTCCTAATTAATTGGGGAAATTAGCTGAAAGGAGACAGAGTGAGAGGAGGGTGACTGGGATCTCCACCAATGTTTACAGGGATTTTCCCCTTCGAGAACTGTCAAAATAAGCCAGTCAGATGTTCAACTGGAAATGATTTTTTTGAAATAGGAATAGAATGGGCAAAACACACGGCAAAATACACACAAAAATAAGGAGGCGTGGGGAGAAAATGATTTCTAGAAACTTAATGTTTACCAATCTAGACGAAGAGGTCTGTGAAGGCAGCAGTGAGAAGAGGAGATGGCCCACAAGCAAACTGGGATGTGAGGTATGGCACTGAGAACACGCGCGCACACACACTGCTATGGTGTAGGAATGGATGCCATGTTTTATAGGGGGAAATGCTCCCTGGGGCTATGTGGACATGCTCGCCCCCAAAACAATAACTTGATGGCTGTTTCTGAGATAGACAATGATTTTGGAGATGCTTGATGGTTTTACCTGAGGTACAAATATAGGTGCTAATGGCTCCTCCACATGCAGCTTGCTGGTGTGACTTTGGGTCAGTCATAAGTTCTTTCAGAGCTGTTCTTTCAAGGGCAGTTCTCAAGAGAGCTCTCTCAGCCCCACCTACCTTATCATAGGATAAGAGGACAATGCCTCTT
The DNA here is from genome assembly GCF_001447785.1 of Gekko japonicus. Lineage (NCBI taxonomy): Eukaryota > Metazoa > Chordata > Lepidosauria > Squamata > Gekkonidae > Gekko > Gekko japonicus. The sequence goes on from NW_015165278.1 coordinate 144,112, forward strand.
GTGGATTAAAAACTGATTAATTAACCGGAAACAGAGAGTGTGTATAAATGGGCAGTTTTCACAGTGGAAGGTGGTAAGCAGTGAGGTGGGATAGACTTTGTAACTGTAATCTTGGGGAACCTGACTCTATTACCCATATCCTTCTCCGCTGTCCCAAATACTCCATTATGCGCAATAACCTGATTCGCCCTTTCCTCCCTTCGCAGAGAGATTTTCTGGACAGGGATTTAAATTTTTTTTTAGCAGACCAGAGCCCAGCAATAACACTATCTGTCGCTGAATTTTTGACCTACGTATGGAAATCAAGAGTAATACTCTGTAATTCTTGTAAATCATGTTAGGATTGTCTTGTATTTTGGAATATCGGGAATATTGTTTGATGTTCTTGTACTACCCCTTAAACGTCTCCTTGCCTGGTTTACTTATGTTATGCCAATAAAGGTTTCTGTTCTGTTAAAAAAGCAGTGAGGTACCACAGGGCTAAGTACTGGGTCTGGTGCATTTTAACTTGTTTATTAATTATTTAGAGTTGGGAGTAAGCAGTGAAGTGGCTAAGTCTGCGGATTATGCTAAATCGTTCAGGATAGTGAGAACCAGGGAGGATTGTGAGACACTCCAGGGGGATCTGTCAAGGCTTGGTGAGTGGGCATCAATGTGGCAAATGGGGTTCAATGTGGCCAAGTGCAAGGTGATGCACATTGGAACCAAAAATCCTAACAATAAACACATGTTGATGCGGTCCGAACTGGTGGAGACTGACCAGGAGAGAGATCTTGGAGTCGTGGTAGATAACTCACTGAAAATGTCAATCCAGTGTGTGTCAATAGTAAAAAAAGGCAAATGCTATGCTGGGGATTATTAGGAAGGGAATTGAAAACAAATCAACCAGTATCATAATGCTTCTGCATAAATCTATGGTGTGGTCTCATTTGGTATCCTGTGCACAAGTTCTGGTCACCGCACCTCAAAAATGACATTATAGCATTGGACAAAGTGCAGAACAGGGCAACTAAAATGATTAAGGGGCTGGAACACATTCCCTATGAAGAAAGGTAAAAGAGGCTAGGTCTCTTTAGCTCGGAGAAACGATGACTGAGGGGTGATACAATAGAGGTTTACAAAATTATGGATGGGATAGAGAAGGCAGAGAAAGAAGTATTTTCCTTCCTTTCTCACAATACATGAACTCCTGGGCACTCCACGAAATTAATGAGCAGTAGGTTTAGAACAGCTCAAAGGAAGTATTTCTTCACCCAAAGACTAATTAACATGTGGAATTCCCTGCCACAGGAAGTGATAGCAGCTACAAGCATAGTCAGTTTCAAGAGGGAGTTAAATAAGCATAAGGAGGAAGAAGAAGAAGAAGAAGAAGAAGAAGAAGAGATTGGATTTATACCCCGCCCTTCACTTGGAGTCTCAGAGTGGCTTACAAACTCCTTTCCCTTCCCCTCCCCACAACAGACACCCTGTGAGGTGGGTGGGGCTGAGAGAATTCTGACACAAACGGCTCTTTTTCAAGGACAGCTGTGCCAGAGCTTGTGACTGACCCAAGGTCACATCAGCAGGTGCAAGTGGAGGAGTGGGGAATCAAACCCGGTTCTCCCAGATTAGAGTCCGAGCACTTAACCACTACACCAAACTGGCTCTCAAGGAGCAGAGGTCCATCAGTGGCTATTAGAAGGGTACAGAGGGAACACTGTGTCTGGAGCAGTGATGCTCTATATACTTGGTGCTTGCAGGGGGCAACAGTGGGAGGGCTTCTGAGTTCTGGCCCCACTGGTGGACCTCCTGATGGCTCCTGGGTTTTGGCCACTGTGTGATACAGAGTGTTGGACTGGATGGACCATTGGCCTGATCCACCATTGGCTTCTCTTATGTTATGCTCTCTTATCAGCTTTGCGTCTTGCTAGCCTCGAAGTTACTTGGCTTCATGGGAGGCTACAGATACCCATTTGCTCCTCAATGATCTCTGATAGTGTTTTCTTGGGAGTCTGAAACTGTAATAGATTTCTGAATTCTCAAGCCTGTGATCAGGTGCATTTTCCATATTTATTCATGCACTCAGGTGTTCTGGATAATGCTACTTAGGGGGCTTTCAAATGTGCACCAAGGGGTTTCTGACTGCGTGCTCTTCCAGCATAATAGGAAGGTTTAAAAGGACAGTTTGACAAATCATGCAGAATAAATGTAATGGAAGGGAGGAATCACGGCCATTGTCAAGAGGATCCTGGGGAGAGGGAAAGGCTCAGAAAGAAGACAGGTGTGCCACTTAAAAGCACGGGGCAGTGTGTTCTGCTCAGTGCTCCCAAATGCAAGGCGATGAGAACCTGCCTTATATCAGAGAGCTCGATTTGAGCCTGCTGGCAAGATTTTCAGGATATAAACTTTTGAGCGTCAAAGCCCCCTTTGCCAGATACAAGGGACCTTTGACTCTTGAAAGCTTATATACCCTGAAAATCTGGCTGGTCTCTAAGGTGCCAGTGGGCTCGAATCTAGTTCTTCTGCTGCAGACCAAGGTGGCTGCCCTTCTGAAACTGCCTTATCTCTCCCTTATTATAAAAGAGTTTTGGGTGCCAGAATTCTAAAATTGGCCCCTTTAGTGTTAGGCCAAAAAAACTGTCACTCGGAAGACACTGGCTGGGTTCATTGGCTGCTTTGTGCAGTCCCGGCCAGCGTTCCAAGGTCATTTACATATGGAAGCTGATTGGACTACATTCCACACCTCAAACTCACCCCCCCCCAAGGCAGTTGGAATTTTCAGTTGGGAGAGGAGAATGATGTCAGCTGCTCCCTAGGCAGAGGCTGTGTGTGTGTGTGTGGGGGGGGGTTGTAAAGACAGACAGGCAGATAAACGTTGGCTGATGGTTGCCAACTCCAGGTTCGAACTCCAGGACATAGGGTTGCCAACTCCAGGTTGGAAACTTCCAGGATATTTTAGGGATGAAGCCTGCTGAGGGTGGGATCTGAGGAGGAGGAGGAAGAGGGGGACCTCAGACATATACAATGCCATGCTGCCCACACTCCAGACAAGCTGTTGCCAGTCTCCAGGTGACAGCTGGAGAGATCTTAAAGCTTTGGTGCTACTTCAAAGTTCCCCAGGAGCCCAAAACAGAGTAGTGTTTTGGAAAATCTTGAGGAATTGTTTGGTGCATTTACGATGGGGCTCCTGGGGAACTATTGTTGCCAATCTTGGCCCAGCAGCCATCAAACCATTCTCTTCAACCCCCTGCTGTGC
>NW_015165278.1:148150-179301 GCF_001447785.1 Gekko japonicus
GGAGCCGCGGTCGCCCGGGCCGAGATTGGGGGGGCAAGGCGGGCGACAGAAGGCCGATGCCTCCGTCGCCCGGCCCTCTACAGAATCCACCCCCCAAACCTCCAGGTATTTCCCTCCTTAGAGCTGGCAACCCTACATTCCCCTCAGTGCCTGTTGGTAGGCAACTAAGCTTGGTCCTGTCACCTACTTTGGCCTTTGGGAGAAAACACATTGGGGCCAATCCTAATAGGGTTGCCAACTCCAGATGGGAAATTCCTGGAGACTTGAGGGATGGAGCCTGAAGAGGGTGAGGTTTGAGGAGGGGTGGGACCTCAGACAGGTACACTGCCATAGACTCCACCCTCCAAACCAGTCAGTCTCACATAGGGAACCATTGTTGCCAATCTCCAGGTGAGGGCTGGAGAGCACTCAGTATTACAACTGCTCTGCAGAAGGGAGGGCAGAAGTCAGCTGAAGTCAAAGGGGCAGATAATGGTAGGTTGGTGGCTAGCTGGGAAGGAGATGGGGTTGCCAACTACATGCTGACAAATTCCTGGGGATTTGAGGGGTGGAGCCTGGAGAGGGGGGGGTTTGCAGAGGGGTGGGACCTCAGACAGGTAGAATGCCATAGACTCCACCCTCCAAACCAGCCATTTTGTCCTGGGTAACAATTGTTGCCAATCTCCAGGTGAGGGCTACAGATCACTCACAATTACAACTGCTCTTCAGGTAGCAGAGATCAGTTCCTCTGGAGAAAACAGTGGACTCTGTCATTATACCCTGCTGAGGTCACCACAGCAAATTGACACTGTTTGCCCAAAGCCAGAGCACTGCCCCAGAGCCTCTTTCTAGATCCCGTTGTATTGCTTTCACAACGGGCTTTACTGCTAGTACCAAATAAAGGCATTGATCTATCAAACTCAGTGTTGGTTCTTCTGATGGTGGGTTCTCCAGGATGACAGGGTGGTGCTCTTTCCCAGTCGTCCCCTTAAAAACTACTGCTGAGGATGGGGGGGGGGCCTTCAAAACAAGATGCCACTGTGTGCTTCACCTAAGGGGGAATGGTCCTGAATTGCACCCTTGTTGGGTATTACAAGTTGAAAACACTCAGTATATCTGGGGTTAAATGTTTGCTTATGTTACTCACAGGAAGTCACATGTTTCTCATGTAACCAATGTTCTTTACTGTAAGAAACCTGGGAATTTTCTCCCTGATCTAGGGATTTGATTGGGACTAAAGTGTAAAGGTGTATTAGCATTTTATGGCTCTCTTCCCTTCGTTTGGTGTTCTGAAGAAGAAGAAGAGTAGCCATAATCTCTCCTCTTCTAGTTTTGTCTTTGTAGAGTAAGGGTGTAGCCGATTATGCTCTGTTGTTATTTTCATCCCAGTTACCCTTCCCATGCTAGAATTTAGTAAAAACTTTATATTTTAATCACACATGGACTCTCAGTCTGAATTATTTTACTCTGGCTCTGCTGGACTATATTATCTCTGCTAAATACAATTTTTTCAATATCTCACTATCACCCAACAACCCTCCCCTCCAACGTGTGCAGTTTGAGCTCACAAAATGTGTGTGGGGGAGTATTTAGTTCAACTCTTCATTTGTACTTCATGCCTCCCAGACTGCAGGGATATATTGTTCTGGAGGGGCCCAAACCCCAGCAGTGGCTTTTCAAAAGGAAGCTGTTGAGGGAGAGGAGGAAAAACTCACCTCTGCACATTCTCTCCCCGGAGAAGTCTCATGAACGCATGAAGCTGCCTTATACTGACTCATATCCTTGGTCCCCCAAAGTCAGTATTGACTATTCAGACTGGCGGCAAGTCTTAGGCTGAGATCTTTCACATCTTGGCACCTGGCTCTTTTAACTGGAGAGGGTGGCGATTGAACCCGAGACCTTCTGCATGGCAAGCAGACGCTCTGCCACTGAGTAACTCCACACACACACACACACACACGCCGCCTTTCTTTAAAGATTTAAAACCAGCAAAGATGCCAGGTAATTCAAACCGGGCCTTCGCTATGCATAAAGAATCAATGCACAGTGATTTGGAGTCTGTGTCACAGGAGCAATCCCAAGCAAGTCGACTCAGAATGGCCCTTTCTGCACTGACAGTTTGCTCCGGAGAATCCAAGGAGTCAAGCTTTAAGGGATGACTTTGCAGACGCATGCATTCCCTCTGTACTGTTTCCTCCCCCCCCCCCCCCGGGGTTTTTGATTTGTGTTTTCTTTTATGCATTCTGCATCTACAAGCACAGCCCGCCTTTTTTGAGCTAACTGGCTGCTTTGTCTAAGATGAAGAGAAAGGCAAACATCTTCCAGACTTGTAACTGCAGACCCAACCCTTCCCTCCCTCCCTCCCGATTCTGCAAAAAGGAGGGGAGGGGAGAGGGAAACCCAGATCCACACATGCAAGACTGACACATTTGGGAGCAGGGAATCCCCTAGCCCTTTATATTTACTGGTTCCTCCTTATGCTCTCTCTGGCTTTTTAAAATTCAGTTGGGTGGCCGTGTTGGTCAGCAGCAACAGAAGAAAGTTTGGGTCCGGTGGCACCTTTGAGACCAACAAAGTTTTATTCAAAATGTAAGCTTTCGAGTGCAGAAGAAGTGTGTTTTGCACATGAACGTTTACACTTTGAATAAAACTTTGTTGGTCTCAAAGGCGCTACTTGATTCAAACTTTGTTCTGGGTTTTTAAAAGTTTGCCTGAACAGGAGGACGCGTCCTCTTTTGTCTTTGGAGGAGGGAAAGAAAACAGAATGGGGAGGGAGCGTCAACCTAAAGAGAGAGAGGCAGAAACGGGGGAGGGCAGTGTGGACAGCACTTAAGTACCCACAGAAACAATTGTGCTTGAGACAGGATTAGGGCTTTGAAAGCAGATGAGAACAAAGGGGTTTTGGTAGCTGTGGGGCAACAGTGTGCTGGAAGCTACCTGAATGCAGATTCCTGTAAAACCAATGCAGAAGCAAGAGAAAGCCCCGACACAAACTGGAAGTGAAAGCAGAAGGGAATGTAGGACAGAAGAATAGGATGTGCTCAGAAACTGAGCCAAAATACAGGTGCAGAAAGGGCCATAGTCTCATGTTATTCAGTGGGGTGTATTCTCAGGAAAGTGCCTTTAGGATTGCAGCCAGAGTCGACCTGGGTATCTTTCTTACTCTGTTTTCAAAAAAGATTTATTCAAACAGTTGCAATTAATTGAATATTTTGTTCTAGTAATTATTATAGAAGGAAGGATGCAGTCACGGAACTTTATTTGATTTGTAATATAAAACCTAATTTCAGTGAAAGACTCTCGTGGGGGAAATGTGTTTGTTTTTTTAATAACTTGTGTCCCCTCTTGCGAATAGATTAGATTATAGAAAATACCTGAGCACAACTGCTTCTGTTGGAAAGTGTTTCTCTAACCCCCTCAATCATTTGCAGGTCAGCTAAGATCGGAATATAGGAAGTCTGCAGACGTGTTGCCATGGAGAGGCAATATTTATTTATACAGATTTGCACACTGGCTTTGAATACCATCTAACAAACAGCATATACAATAAATTAATAAATATCAAGTGTTCAGCATGCAGTAACGGCTCTCAATTTCTGCCTGTAAAGGTAGTTCTGCAAAGCAGTGGTTTTCAGCTTATGTTCCAGGGAACCCTAGAGAATCCTTGAAAGCTTGTCTTGGAGTTCCTACATGAATAGATCGATACTGGTGTATAAGATTTGCTGCATTTCTACCATCTCCTCTTGCTCTGCACTGCCACAAGGAAGTTACGGGTTGCCTCCAGTGGAAAATGGGCCTTCCTCACCTTCCCCCCTCCCAGGGCAGCCTGGAAATCTCCTGGAATTACAATCTGGGGATCAGTCCCCCGGGAGAAAATGGCTGCTTTGGACTGTATGGCATTATACCTGGCTGAGGCCCCTCCCCAAACCTGGCCTTCCCCAGCCTCCACCCCCAAAGTCTCCAGAAATTTCTAAACCTGGAATTGGCAACCCTATACCTAGAGAACAGGGGGCGCCCCAGAAATGGCAGGAGGAGCCAGATGTCTGCAAGAGGAGAGGGGAATTGGCAAGGGGGAAACAGTGCCCATTCTGTGAGGCCTAGTCACTGTTTTGTAGGCCCAGGAATATGCTGCAGGATTCTCTACAGCACAGAGTTCTGCAGCAGACATGCAAATGTACCTTGGCAGACCAGCGGAAAGGACTCCCTCAAGGGAACCAGAGTGATGTAGTGGTTAGAGTGTTGGACTATGATATTAAGTTGGACTACGGTATTTATTTTTTTAAAGCACCTGAGTAGAAAATAAACCCCAGATAGTCTAGGCATTTTTGCTTAGCATACCCGCTTGTCATGACAATCACTGGGTGACCCTGGGTAGGTCATTCTCTCTCAGACTAACCTACCTCATAGGGTTGTTGTGATGTGAGGATAAAATGGAGATGAAAAGACATGCCTCAGGAATCTCTACAATACAGAGGAAGGAATTTTCTTGGCCAAACGGTGGAATCAAAATGTGACAAGATTGATGGTAGAGAGTTTGAAAATGGCTGTTGCCAGCAAATCAACGAATACACTTCTTACCATCTTCAGATACCAATGCTTGGCTGTTGCTACTGCATCCACTTATATCCTCTGAAGCAACTTACATATACTGCATTTGGGGTATATTTCCATCCCAAACCAAATTCCCCATGTATCTTGAGGTAAAAATGTCCCACAATGTTTTGTTTGTTGTGGTCAAGAAGGGCTGTATCACTCCACAGTATCTAAAAACGGTTTCTCAAACCACTGTTTCGTACTTCATGGGGTAAAAAAAAACCTCCAGCGCTTAGGGTTATGCTGAACAAAAGTGCTTAGATTTATTTTCTACTCAGATGCTTTTAAAAAAATTAAGTGAACTCTTAAGTGGTGGCGGCTAAACTTTGGGGACATGGTTTAACTTCTGTACTGGTGTCAGAGTCCTAAGAGGAAAGGGTGCTGGAGCCACTTTTCTCTGAAGTCTACCAAAAAATGTACAAATAGGGTAGCTAATTCATCCCAGTAGTGTTTCCTGGGTTACAGTGAAATTCGTACCATCATATTAACATGACACAATAATACTTTGCCTCCCAGCCCATCCGCATCTTAACCTGCTCCCTAACTGTCCACTTAGCAATTAATTCATGCAATTCAACTACAACAAATGAACAGGATTCTCCCAGGTCACATGTGAAGGACGAAATGCAAGAACATTACGAAAAGCTGCATGGTTAAGATTCACTTTACAACCCCCCCCCCCAACCTTAAACATTTCCTGTGACTGCCAAAGGCAGCAACTGGGTTTAAGGTGAGGGTTCTAAACCCCCCCCCCCCCCCCCCCGCCATTGCACTGATTTCTGACAAATCCTCCTAATACTTCAACATTATTAGTATGTTCCCGCATAGCAAAGGAAATCTTTCCAATCCAATAGACTGGTTATGGATCAGTTTTCAGGGCTGTCTCCAAAATATCCTTGGAGGAATGAGGGGACACTGAAACACTATCACTGGAAAGCAGCTCCCACCGCCGTTGTTTTTGTGAGGGTCAACAAATAATTTTGCCAGCTTTTATTTTTAATAAATGGTATCAGCTGAGTCTACGTGAGTCCTGAATATTATCCCTCAGAAAAGGCTACGGGTAACTGTTTGATTGCTCACACATCAATATCTAGTTTATATGTATCTCAAACTGTGTTTCACAACCAAACTAAAGCCTGTTTTTAGAACACAGTTTATCCAAGATGATAATCTGAATTCTCTGTGCTCCTGCAGCTAACACCACCCCAGCACCTCCCTCTCAACCAGAGAAGTAACAGGTTTCTGTTTTGACAGGCAAACCAAAGAGGCCATAAACTTGTTCTGGCCTGCTGTGTAAAGACCGTGCCATGTATAGCCAAAGACTACAAAGCTGCCTACCACATGTGAGAACCTTTGAAAATGGGATCCAGGCCCAAGTGCTGAGTGATTCAGTAACAAGAGATCAAACGAGTACAAGCCGTTGCCTCCTACTGTGTCCAGCCACACCTACATCTAGCTTACTACTGGCTGTCTACTTTGCTCAGCAGAGGCTAAGGTTTTAGGCACGACTGAAGGCATAGAATCACAGAACTGGAAGGGGCCCTACAGGCCATCTAGTCCAACTCCCTGTTTAATGCAGGATCAGCCTAGAGCATCCCTGACAAGTGGTTGTGCAGCCGCTGCTTAAAGACTGCCAATGAGCATGTATAAACTGACCCCAAATTTCATATCTTGTGAACACTTACTCTTTTTCCACACCCTCCTTCGGGTTCCTATGTTTTTCCCAGCTGCTTTGGAACCTACTCACATAATGAACTTTAGCTTTTCCCCAGTGTTCTTTTACAACAGTGTTTGCATAAATGAATTCAACGGCATGCCCTTAGACACAGAAGGCTGCTTGGGTATGTAAACATAGGCACGGTGTTATGTCTGTAAACTCTTTTGCCTTCAGTCCCAGTTCTTTCATTCTCAGCGAGACGGCAACCATCCGTTGTTCAATATGGCGTACGCTGGAGTATGTGGGAAGTCCTCTCATAATCAACCCATCACCAATTCGAGCGCCATCAGCAAGAAGAATCCAGAAGCCTCTGACGAACCTTGCCATCTTCTTTACTTGTTTTTCCTCCCTCCCCCGTTGATGTCGGTGGAGCCAAATCTGAGAACAGACAAGAGATTACAAAAGGAAACTCCAATAGCATTCTCAAACTCCAGTAAATAAAATAAGCCTCGCATAATGGAAGAGTGCACCACCCAATACACGTAGTCCCTGTTTTGTGTGACTAGGGCAACACATATAGTTTCCAGCTTTGGTACATGCAGATGCGTCCCCTCCAAAATCTGGGTTTATGATCAAGCACACCAATGCTGGAAAACATACCTTATTCACACAAAATGGCAACTGCACATACTAAAAAGATCGTACTTAGCGTGACCCCCCCACACACATGGCTAGATCACTAAAATCGTAATGACTGAGCGAACTGATCACTGCATAGACAAAAGGACTAAATACAACATATATATATATATATATATATATATATCACTGCTGTTTCTGTAAATCTATATTTATTTATTTGATTTATCCCCCCCCCCTGCCGAGGAAGGCTCAGGACGGCTATATATTATGTAGAAGAAGAAGAGAAGAGTTGGTTTTTACACCCTGCTTTTCTCTACCCTATAAGGGCCTGCGGTGGCTCAGTGGTTATGATGCTGAACTGCAGACCGGAAGGTTGGTAGTTAGCAGTTTGAGACCTGAGTGCCACATGATGGCGTGAGCTCCCATCTCTGGCCCCAGCTTCTGCCAACCTAGCAGTTTGAAAGCAAGAAATTGCAAGTAGATAAATAGGTACCGCTTTGGTGGGAAGGTAACAGCGTTCCGTGCACCTTGGCATCTAGTCATGCCGGCCACATGACCATGGAAATGGAGATGAGCACTGCGCCCTAGAGTCGGATTCGACTGGCTTTCGAGCAAGGGAAACCTTTACCTTTTTTTCTCCACCCTAAGGAGTCTCAAAGTAGCTTACAATTGCTTTTCCCTTCCTCTCCCCGCAACAGGCACCTTGTGAGGTAGGTGGTACTGAGAGAGTTCTGAGAGGACTGTGACTGGCCAAAGTTCATCCAGCAGGCCTCATGGAGAGGAGTTCGAAATCAAACCCGGTTCTCCAAGTTAGAGTCCACCACTCTTAACCACTACACCATGCTATGTGTGTCTGGCTTGTATTTCAGTGAGCTCAAGGCAAGGTATGTTGATTCTCTGTCCTCCATTTTATCCTTACACTAACCCCATAAGGTAAGATGAAGATACAACAGTGACTGGCCCAAGGTTACCCAATGAGGCCCATGACCAAATGGGTTTTTGAATTCAGCGCTCTTCAGTCCTAGTCCAACACAGTAAACACTATCCCACACTGGTTCTAAACATCATGTGAAAATGACCACAGAACCTATGGTAGTTGTAGGAATACCTACAATGGTCAAAGCAAAGGAAAGAACAACGTATGCGAGGCCTGTCTGGAAGGCCATAGTATTCCATTTCAGAGTCACTTAATTTAAGGATGCATTATCTTGCAGAACTACATGGGAGTAATTTCCACTGGACTGAATGAGGCCTGCTTCCAAGAACCATGCGGGGGATCAGGCAAATGTAGTTCATATACTTGCCTGGTCCCGGGTAGGAACACATGAAGCTGCCTTATACTGCGTCAGGCCACTGGTTCGGACCGGCAGTAGCTCTCCAGGCTTTCACACAGAGGTCATTCTCATCACCTGGTCCTTTCAATGGGCGGTGCTGGGGATTGAACCTAGGACCTTCGGCATGCAAAGCAGGTGCTCTACCACTGAGCCACAGCCCCTTCCCTTGATAATGAACTCATGAAGCTGCCTGATACGGAGTCAGAGCATTGGTCAGTACTATCTACTCTCACTGGCAGTAGCTCTCCAGGGTCTTAGGCAGAGGTACTTCCCATCACCTACTACTTCATTGCTTTAACTGGAGATGCCAGGGATGGAACTCGGGATCTTCTGCATGCCAAGCATAAGAGAAGCTATGCTGGATCAGGCCGATGACCCATCCAGTCCAACACTCTGTGTCACACAGTGGCCAAAACCCAGGAGCCATCAGGAGGTCCACCAGCGGGGCCAGGACTAAGAAGCCCTCCCAATGTTGCCCCCCCAAGCACTGAGAATACAGAGCATCACTCCCCCAAACATAGTGTTCCTTCTGTACCCTGTGGCTAATAGCCACTGATGGACCTCTGCTGCATATGTTTATCTAACCCCCTCTTGAAAATGTCTATGCTTGTAGCTGACACCACTTCCTGTGGCAGGGAATGCTGCATGTTCGTCACTCTTTGGGTGAAGAAGTACTTCCTTTGAGCTGTTCTAAACCTTTGAGCTGTTCTAAACCTTCTGCTCATTAATTTCATCAAGTGCCCAGGAGTTCTTGTATTGTGAGAAAGGGAGGAAAGTACATCTTTGTTTCTCTACTTTCTCTATCCCATGCATAATTTTGTAAACCTCTATCATGTCACCCCTCAGTCATCGTTCCTCCAAGCTAAAGAGCCCTGACCTTTCTTTAATCTCTCCACCCCTGAACTGCAGGCTGTGGAAGGTCAGTAGTTCAGCAGTTCGAGACCCGAGTGTGCCGCATGACGGAGTGAGCTCCCGTCTCTAGTTCCAGCTCCTGCCAACCTAGCAGTTCGAAAGCAAGAAATTGCAAGTAGATAAATAGGTAACACTTCGGTGGGAAGGTAACAGCGTTCCGTGCGCCTTGGGGTTTAGTCATGCCGGCCACATGACCACGGAAACGTCTTCGGACAGCGCTGGCTCTTCGGCTTTGAAACAGAGATGAGCACCGCAACCCTAGAGTCGGACTAGACTGGCTTTCGAGCAAGGGAACCTTTACCTTTACTTACACAAGCAAAAACAGCTTTACCCTTTAATTCCGCTGTGCTCTTTGTGGGTTCTCCATCAACCTTCTTCCCACAGTCGTCTTTGATGACCGCCGACTTCCCGTCTACCATGTCTGTTTTAATCATGCCGAGATTCATCAGGAGTTGCATCGCGTCAAACTTTTCTCCGTTGCCTTTCAGACTCTCCAAAACTTTGAGGCACTTGTAAGATTTAAGCTCGCTCACGTTTTCCTCGAGGAAGAGCAGGTAAAGGCTCAGGTCGTCGTAGTGTTTTGTTTTGACCTTGAGGACATCAAAGGTGGGCAGGATTTCATATAACTGCAGGATGTCTGAACTCTGCCTGAACGGGACCAACAAGGCATAAAGCACGACGGGTACCAACAGCACGTACACAACTAAATTGATGTAACTGAGCAGCTGAAAGACACCGACCGCGATCAGTTTGCACTGGACCCGCTCCGGAACGGACGTGTCGTTCTTCAGGATCCCGGTTTTGAGGTTGCAGATGAACTCATCGGTCATAGAGGAAAGACTGATGTAATAGCCCAGATAGATGCAGGCCAGCAGAATAATCATCAGCGTTAGGACTCGGCAAACGATGTACTTGATTAACAAGTGCTTGGACCTCTTCTTTGTCTTCAGGTACTGTTCCACCATGGGGTACTTAAAGTAGCTTTCAGATATCTCCCACAAACTGAAAAAAGAGAGAATATCCAGAGGAATTATAGAAGGATTGTATTTGCTTACAAGCCATACAAAACACACAGAAAGCCAGAAAACAGTTCTGAGGAAGGGCCGTAGCTCAGAGGTAGAGCATCTGCTTGGCATGCAGAAGGTCTCGGGTTCAATCCCCAGCATCTCCAGTTGAAAAGATCAGGTAGTAGGTGATGAGAAAGGCCCTGGAGAGCTGCTGCCAGTTTGATCAGACAATTCTGACCTTGATGGACCAATGGTCTGATTTAGTATAAGGCAGCTTCATGTCATTTGAAAACCCCCAGAGCTTACTCTTACTTGTCTCATGGTAAATTAGGAAATGGGGGTGGAGGGCTTTGCACGCCTCTCAGTGGCTCTCTGTCCATCATTTTTAAACTTATTTTGTAGTCTGGAACTGAGCAGTATTTCCACACACCCCAAAGTCTGTTAAAGTAAAAAAACAACAACACAAATACCGAGATAGAGCAAGAGGGGTCCTGTTACCTCTGACCGGTGTTCTCAAGAATAACAGGTGATGAGCTGGAGTGATCCCTTGGCTCCCCGTTATGGCAGCTGTTAGCGGCTTTGATCGCTCTGTTGTAGGCTCTGTCGAGTTCTTCCATAATAAACTTCAGGTCGGAGAAAAGGTGGGGCGCGGCGGTAAAGCGCCAGAAGAGATAGGGCAGGTACAGTAAGACTGCAAGGAGCAGAAGGATGTATGGAAAAAACTGGGGGAAGGGAAAAAAAATCAGGGTAGAAAATGAGCTCCGATTTAGAATCCATCTGCAGTCATGGTCAAGCAGAGAGAGAAAAACCCTACATCTGATACAGCATCTTACAAATTCAACACATGCTCCAGCAACGATTGCCGGGTCCCTCCCCCACATCACCAGCAGGGGATGGGGGGGTAGGGTTGACAGATCTAGGTTGGGAAACTCCTGGAGATTTGGGGGTGGAAACCGCCAAAGGAAGTTTAGAACACTATTAAAGGGCCAAAAGTTAAAAACATCAATAGGTATAGACAAAAGTACATGTGTTTATTTAGAAAAATATAAAAACCTTGAGCCAGTTTGGTGTAGTGGTTAAGTGCGTGGACTCTAATCTGGGAGAACCGGGTTTGAGTCCCCACTCCTCCACTTGCACCTGCTGATGTGACCTTGGGTCAGTCACAAGCTCTGGCACAGCTGTCCTTGAAAAAGAGCAGTTTGTGTCAGAGTTCTCTCAGCCCCACCCACCTCACAGGGTGTCTGTTGTGGGGAGGGGAAGGGAAGGGAAAGGAGTTTGTAAGCCGCTCTGAGACTCCAAGTGAAGGGCGGGGTATAAATCCAATCTCTTCTCTTCTTCTTCTTCTTGATTAAAGCATATAAAAACTTTGTATTTTTGTCTATACCTCTTATTTTTTATTTTTGGACCTTTACTAGTTTTCTAAACTTAATTTGGAGGTTTTTGCTTGGTTGGTGTAGTTTTTCTTCCCCTCTCTTTGTGGGTGGATTTGGGGGTGGAGCCTGGGGAGGACAGGGACCTAGAGTGGGGGTACAATGCCACAGAGTCCACCCTCCAAAGCCTCCATTTTCTCCAGGAAACTGATCTCCCTAGTCTGGAGACAAGCTATAATTCTAGGGGATCCACAGGTCCCACCTGGACACTGGCATCACTAGTTCTAGCTCATGTAGGTTTAATGTTCGCATTATAAATTAGAAAATGCAAAAACAAATGCTTTTAGTAGCACGTCAAAAAATGATCTAGGGCTTTTCAGTTTGCCCTTTGAAGGTCATTTAAACCCAGTAAATTGGAGACGTTAGCATACGATGTAAAATATAAACTGAAATCCAGTGGTGCCTTAAATCCTAAGAACATTTACTTCAATATGAGCTTTTGTGAGTCATATCCCACTTCAACAGAGAGACATATGGGCTGTGACTCACAAAAGCTATTACTGAAATAAATGTTAGGCTTTAAGTTGCTAGTGCTGTTGGGATTCTTTTTGAGTAAGTCAGCAGAGTATTAAGAGACTGAGTCCATGGTGTGTATTAAAATATAAAATTTTACTATAAACCTAACATGGGAAAAAGGTACACAGGATATAAAATAACAAAGAGCTAATATGGCTACATCCTTACAGCTAAAAGGTAAAAACGGGAAGAGCAGAAATGGCGTATATTTCTCAGTCAGAACAAAAAACGGGAGGGGAAGCCAATATGCTAAATACTTGACACCTTGGTTTCCAATCAGACTAGCAAATTAGCTCCAAAGTTCCCGGGCATTCCATTGTCTAAACAGACTGGTTACAAACAAACAAACATATGACTTAACAAACATCGTTAACCCTGTAAATACTGAAGTGTTTTGACTTGTAACACCCAACAAGTGCCAATAGAGTTTCACCTTATTTTGCTATGAAAGACTAACACGGCTAGCGTACCCCTTAGTAAGCATCTGATGTACCTTTTAACCACTCAACTGGATGTCAATGGAATTTTGAAAAGGACTTCTTAAGTACGACCCACTGCCAAGGTTCTGAGAAACATCCAGCCAATGTTGCACCAGCACTGAAAAGACACAATGCTAGAACAGCATCTTCTATGTGGTATTTCTCCCATGGGAGTTATTTCAACCCTGCCATATTGTGTGTGTTTGAGTGGCTACAATCCCAAGGGCACTTTCCTGGGAGTCAGACCCAGTGAATAACATGGTGGGACACTCATATGGATTGTAAGAAGAGTTAATGTGTGGGACTAAATACATGATATGCTATTTGTCAGTCCTATCAATGGACATGTTCTAAGAGTTCCCCCACCCTGTGCTGTTCTGCTAACATGAAATGGCTAAATTGTCCCACTATTTGTCCCATTATGGAAGCTTACATGTAGTCCCCAGTATGCCTAATTTACCTCAGAAAACAGCAAGATTCCAGTAGCACCTTAAAGACTCACAAAATTTGTGGCAGGGTATGAGCTTTCGGGAGTGACTCACAAAAGCTCATACCCTGCCACAAATTTTGTGAGTCTTTAAGGCGCTACTGGACTCTTGCTGTTTTCTGGTGCTATAAACAGACTTACATGGCTACCCATCTTGGTTTACCTCAGATAGTAACAAGCGGCTCTCCTGAGCCATTTCAGGTCAGGAAAATAGTGCTGGGGGAAAAGCTGAGGCCTCCTTTGCCTGCAGTTCTGATCTGAATTGGGCTTGCATGGGTCTGAGAATTAAGTTCCACGTCCAGAACTTCCAGAACATGTCTGTCAACAGTCCCAGGAACAGTGAATTGTGCTGTTAAATTCTGAGGCAAACAACTGGCCTCTCAACATGATGCATCTGTGACATGAATATTGAGATCTCACTGCCAAATGGGTTGAGATTTGATGAGTCAGGTTGCAGCTGCACGTCTGTGTAGCCACTGCTGATGGGGAAGCACCACGGAAGAGCAAAGGCCAGTTGAAACCACTTTCACGGACTCAAATCTTCTCTCTCTTTGAGGGAGGAAGCCAGAAACAGAAACCGTACGTGGGAAGCATCTTCAATGTAGCCTGGAAATCAAATTGCTTTTCAAGAGCTTGTGCTCTGGTGAAAACCCAGAGGAGCTATGTGTTTTTGTTTTGTATTGGTCAGAGACTACGCTGTTTCGGTATCTGAAACAGAAATGCGTGTGGTCTTCAATCCCAGAATGCTTTTCCTTGCCCATCTGTTTAATTTTTACTTCGCTTTCATTGTTGGTCTGCAGCACACTGGTTATACTTCCCATTCATCCTTGTGGGAATTAATGGCATTGTTTGGTACAGCTGTGCGTGAATCAAAACTATGAGGCAGGCTCTGGGAAGGCCGCTGAAGGATCACAGGGCTCAGGTGGTATTGTTACTAGTCATTCCTGTGGAGAGCTTTTGCTAGAGTCAAGAACACTTCGAATCTCTGGCTACCCAGATGGAGGTGTTAAGAGAGGTTTGGTTTCTGGGACCACAGCTTGGCTTTCCTCAATGAAGTACTGTACTACTAATGAAGTACCAGTGAAGGTACAGGCTGTACTTCACACGTATGAGGGGAAATGTGTTTGGCATTAGTGAACACGACGAAGAGGGGTTTAATCTAAACCCTGTGAGGGAGAGAGATGTAGGCAAGATAAGAGTGTGGGTGCTACAGGGGGAAGTGGGTGAGTTGAGGCAGTGCCTCAAAACCACAGAGTAAAAGAGCAGGAGTTATTGGAGCATAATACTCACAGCTTTCAATACCAAGGCTCAGAGTATGGGACATAAAGCAATCCTGAGCTCCTAGCGCAAGAAGAAAGATATGGCTTAATAGGTATGGTGGAGGTTAGGTGGGTGACTTCTGTAACCGGAAGGGGGCAATTGCAGGATATAACTAGAAACAGTTGTACTGCAGGACCAAACTGCACTTTGTGGCTTGGAAAAATGGCATCAGTTTGGCCTGTGGTGATCTACTGCTTGTGTGGCTCTCAAAAAAATGGGAAATGAGAAGACAGCAGAGTAATGTGCTGGGGATGGTTTTAAAAAAAGCAAACATTTATTTCAATAGTGGAGTATCGAGCAGATTCAAACAAGCCCAATCTTGACTAACACAAACAAGATAGGAGGAGGAGGAGATTGGATTTATATCTCGCCCTTCACTTGGAGTCTCAGAGCTGCTTACAATCTCCTTCCCTTCCTCTCCCCACAACAGACACCCTGTGAGGTAGGTGGGGCTGAGAGAGCTCTGAGAGAACTGCTCTTGAGAGAACAGCTCTGAGAAAACCGTGACTGGCCCAAGGTCACCCAGCTGACTTTGTGTGGAGGAGTGGGGAATCAAACCTGGTTCTCCAGAGTAGAGTCTGCCACTCTTAACCACTACACCAAACTGGTTCCTGTATTAGCACCAAACAAGGGCTGCTTTCATGCACATTGTATAATGCACTTCTAGTGCATTTTAGTGATTATTTGCAGGTGGATTTTCATGTTTCACTTGCACACGATTGCAGAAGTGTATTATCCACATGCATTATGCATGTGAAGGCAGCCAAGCAAAGAACAAGGATGGAAGACAGTCGTCATCTCAGACTTCTGAGTTAAATTTTCATTTCCCTCAAGAAAAACAATAATTTTAAAAAATCTGTCTTTACAAACCTTATGAAGCCAGAGTGGAAGGTGTCCGGAATCCCCCCACGAGAGTTGCCTCTGCTGCACGGCTGCCCAACAGTACGAGTCCACATAAGCTCCTTGGCGCCAGGAAAATGAACTTGGTGAAAAGCAGCTCATTTGGGTCCCTAGGAAAGAAAACAGGAGATGCCCCCTCTGAATGGTCAGCATGAAACACACAGGAAAACAGCCCAGAGATGGAAAACGTGGAACCAGTTCACACATGCAACAAAACTATGTAGAAAACCTTTTCCCGGACTGTGGTTTGTGTGTGCATGCATGCTTAGGTGTGCAGGGGAGGCTGCCTTACTGCTCAGCCGTTTAAAAAATTATAACCCCGCAATATAGAGAGCCAGCATACAAAGATGAGCTCAGTTTAGCTCTGTTTAGTGACATACTAATTTTCTGCAAGCAAGGAGGTCAGCACTGTTAGCCCGGGGCTAAGGCTCACTACGGTTCTTCTTAAAACCCAAGATCTGAAAGCCTACTTCCCCCTTCTCTTTTTAAGCATTTTTTTGTGTATGTGTGTGTGTGCATGCCTGGAAGTCATGGCTGACTTCTGGGGACCCCTAGTGGGGCTTGGATGTTTCAGTGAGGTGGCTTGCTAGTGCCTGCCCCTGTGTCCCGGCCCTGGTATTCCTTGGAGGGTCTCCCAGCCAAGTACTTGCCAGGGTCAACCCTGCTTAGCTTCTGACATCTGACAAGATTGGGCTTGCCTGGGCTAGGTTGAAAGCCTATTTCAAGCCACGGTTTGGATGGGCAGAAACCCTAGTTAATCTTAACTGGTTAAATTCAGCACAACCAAACTGGTTTCGAAAGGGAATTGCTCTGCAGGGGCTACACAATGGATTCTCAGAATCTAGTTCCCTGATTTGTTAATTGGGATTAGCAAAGAGCCAGAATTGCATTTGCTCCTAAATCAGCTCTTTCCCTCTTCACCTGCACCCGTGGCCAAGAGCTCTTGGATCCAGATTCTGACTCTTAAGTGGAGCAAATTTCATACATGACAAGTGTCATACTTACGGTCTTAGAGCGGTACCAATTTCTTGTGCTTGCCCTAGCGATTCTCCTTGCTAATTTGGCTGTGTTTGGTACCTTGTTGGTGCCACCTATGTGCTCTCTCTCTCACATGAAAACTATGTGCCCCGGTCACACGGGCCAGATAACGCACGGGGGGGGGGGGGGAGAGGCGTGGCTATTTGTGCCATCGCAAGTTGACCTGCCATTACGCAATCAGACGCAATGGCAGTGAACTGGGTTTTTTTCCAGCGGCACGTGCTCCTGGCATGCTTCAACGAGGCAAGAGGAGCGATCAGACGGAGGGAGTCCATCTGTGGCCCATCGCAAATGCTTGATAGTGGACTTTCGCTGGTACTTTTTAACTCCAGGTCTTCGGCCGGATGAGACGGGATGGCGACAGGTGCGTGACGCTTGCCAGATGTGTCTGTTTGATCGCGCCCTTAAAATCCGCCCAGCAGTCATGAGTATCCCGCAGCAAATTCTGTGTGTGTATATTTCCTTTTTATTTACATTACAGGAACACTGGGGCTGCAACTGTCCTCCCTATACTTGTCTCCATCCCTTTCCTGCACTGTGTTTTCAGAACAAAGAACCAATGCAGGCTACACGAACATACATCCAGACTTGTTTATGCATGAGGAATATCGTATTTTGCTATGAAGGATGACGGTACTAAATTTTAGATCAATGTGTAAAAAAGGTAAAGGTCTCCCTTGCTCGAGAGCCAGTCGAATCCGACTCTAGGGTTGCGGTGCTCATCTCCGTTTCAAAGCCGAAGAGCCAGCGCTGTCTGAAGACGTTTCCGTGGTCATGTGGACGGCATGTCTAAACACCAAGGCACACGGAACGCTGTTACCTTCCCACCAAAGCGGTACCTATTTATCTACTTGCAATTTCTTGCTTTCGAACTGCTAGGTTGGGAGGAGCTGGGGCCATAGACGGGAGTTCACCCCGTCTTGCGGCACCCGGGTCTCGAACTGTTGAACTACTGACCTTCCACAGCCTGCAGTTCAGCGTCTTAACCACTTGAGCCACTGCAGCTCCATAGATCAATGTGTAAATTGCATTAAATGTTCAAGAGTCTGGTGAATAGCAGCATTTTGCAATGATCCTTCAGTGTGAAATCAAGAAACTTTAGAGGCTCTGTTCACAGTGAGAATAAAAGGACGTCGCATGAGTCATGGTATTCATGTAGTCATAGCATGGAGATGTGTTCTTATTGGACACAGGACTTCTTCATGAAAACAGTGACTTGTTTATCTGAGTTACGGAACGGGGAGGGGGTTAAAATAGATCCAGCTCAGTTGGCAGAGACCCCAGTAACGCTTTTCTTCTGCCAGATGGGTGGGGGCTGGGGACTTGCAGGGAAGCTCTGCTATCCTTTTGGCCGCTGAAACAGAGGGATGCTCCAAGGAGCCAAACACCCAGAAGTCTTCTTGTTATATCAACAGTGTCTGTGTTTTCTGGTGGTAGGAGACTCGTCGCCATTTTAGATTTATACAAATCAACCATTCAGTTCAGTTTTAAAATGCTATAGGCCCTTTGCCCCTCGATTCCCAAGTTGCTTTGTCCCTTACACATTGAGTCAATCTGGATGAAACAAGTATGTGGTTTATTTTAAATAAGGTTGGCTCAGACAACTAGGATCCAGCTCGGGTTCAAATCCTGGGTTGGTTTGACAAAATGCTGGCTTCACCGCCTTTGTTTTTTCCCTTGTTCTTTCTTGCAGACACCAAACTGGAATCCCCAGCCTGCTTTGTGAGCAGGAGGGCACCGAGGAGAAGGAGAAGAGGAGGAGGAGACTGGATTTATACCCCGCCCTTCACTTGGAGTCTCAGAGCGGCTTACAAACTCCTTTCCCTTCCCCTCCCCACAACAGACGCCCTGTGAGGTGGGCGGGGCTGAGAGAACTCTGACACAAACTGCTCTTTTTCAAGGACAGCTGTGCCAGAGCTTGTGACTGACCCAAGGTCACATCAGCAGGTGCAAGTGGAGGAGTGGGGAATCAAACCCAGTTCTCCCAGATTAGAGTCTGTGTACTTAACCACTACACCAAACTGGAGGAGAATGTCTGCAATCATATGTACATGTGTACCATCAAGTCACAATTGATTTACGGCATCCCTTCCTTTGCCTTCCTCTGCAGAGTCTTCCTTGGTGGTTACCCATCCAAGTACTGGCCCTGCTTAGCTTCCAGGACCTGACATGGTTGAGTGATACCATACCATTCCACATCCTGTCTGCACTCCTATGTCCCATGAAGCCATAGTTCAGACTGTGTGTGTGTGTGTGTGTTAAGTGCTGTCAAGTAATTTCTGACTCATGGTGACCCTATGAACGAATGGCCTCCAAAATGTCCTCTTGCTAACAGCCCTACTCAGGCCTTGCAAATTGAGGGCCGTGGCTTCCTTGATTGAGTTAATCCATCTCCTGTTGGGTCTTCCTCTTTTCCTGCTGCCTTCAACTTTCCCTAACATCATTCTCTTTCCCAGGAACTCTTGTCTCCTCATAATGTGACCAAAGTAGGATAGCCTCAGTTGAGTCATTTTAACTTCTAGAGAGAGTTCAGGCTTCATTTGACTGGGGGGGGGCATGCTAGAGGTTTATAAAATGACATATGGGGTGGAGAGAGTTGACAAAGATAATTTTTTTCTCCTTCTACCAAAATACTAGAACTCGAGGGCATCCAATAAAGCTGACGGGCAGTAGGTTCAGGACAGACAAAAGGAAAGACTTCTCTAGGAGAAGAGGAGATTGTGTTTATACCCCGGCCTTCACTCGAAGTCTCAGAACGGCTTAAAATCTCCTTCCCTTCCTTTCCCCACAACAGACACCCTGTGAGGTAGGTGGGGCTGAGAGAGCTCTTTGAGAATCGCTCTGAGAATTGTGGCTTGCCCAAGGTCACCCAGCAGCTGCATGTGGAGGAGTGGGGAATCAAACCTGGTTCTCCCAGATTAGGGTCCAAGCTCCTAACCACTGACTACACCAAACTGGCCCTCAGAGAGTGATTAAAATGTGGAATTTGCTGCCGGGGATGTTGTGATGGCCACTGGAATAAACAGCTTTAAAAGGGGATTAGATAGATTCACGGAGGATAAGTCTATCAATGGCTGCTAGCCATGGTGACTGAGGGGAACCTCCACATTCTGAGGCACTAATCCTCTGAATCCCAGAGCCAGGAGGCAACACTGGGGGAAGGCCTCCACTTTAGTCTTTAAGGAGCTACTAGAGTTTTCTAGTGCTACAGACAGACTAACAACGGCTTTCCATCTTGATCAAAGCAAGTTTGAGAGACATGCTCAGGATGGGGAAAAACTAGGACGTGGATGATTAAAGGATGCCATGTGGATGTTCTGAAAAACAGAGCTCCAGTTCAGGAACAAACACAGAGGAAAAACAGTGGTGTGGAATCAGCCACAGTTGACCAGGCAAGCTGCTATTTACAAGCTGGCTATGAAGTCCATCCATAGGCCTGTGTAAGAGCTGGAGGAAGAATTGAAGAGACAGCTGCAGCAATATTATTAACGGCTCTCAGTGCAGATTTTGCAGCTAAGTATAAATTAGAAAGTGAAACTCCAAAGAGACAGACACTGTAATAGGAGTAAGCGGAAAGGGAATGAGCGTGGCATATTGAGCATATCTGGTGGGGCAGAGCTGTAAAGAAAAAGTTACTCTGTCCGCAGAGGGATAGAAAAGCTGTGGCCATGACGTAAAGCAAAGATTTTTGCTTGGTGTCTCATGGAATCTGGAATATTAGCCTCGCCCACATTCAATACAAACTCTGGCAGCTGTGAGGCTTCATCATTCCTGATTCTTGGAAAGTCCCGCTACCAATTCTCAGGGGAGTGAAAAAAGATCTGCAGAAAGAATGGCATGGTAACAAGATGGGAACATCCGAAAGAGAAGAGTATGAAACTGGAGGAAAGAAAAGTCCTCTGGTATTTTGCCCCGACAGTTCCTGTTCTTCTTTCAAACTGAAATTTCAGAGCTGTTTAGAAAACAGGAGCTCGGCCATTACAACTACCTTTTTGCTGCGGGGGTACTCGGCTATTGCTAATGGGGACATAGACTCACCTTGAAATAAAAGGGTTCTGTGCTACTGTACAGAGGGTTGTCTGTTCTGGGTTGGGAAATACCCAGAGATTTTGTGGGTGTAGCCTGAGGAGGGTGGGGTTTGGGGAAGAGAGAGACTTTATAGGGTATAATTAGGTTTGCCAGGCCCCCTTGCCGTCATGGTGGAGGGATTTGCGGGGTGTTGTGAGGATGGGTGTGATGTCGCACACAATGCTCTGGTTTTGGGGCAAAAACTCTTACATGTTTTTTGTTTCAGAACCATAGAGTTTGCCCCCAAAACCAGAGCATTGCGCACAAAGTCGCCCAGGTGATAACATCCTTTCCAGGTGATGTCATCACATTGGGAACGTCGCACGACAACGTCCCTATCTGTGGGTGGGGTTTCCCCCACCAGCCAGTTGGCCGGTGGCAGATCGCAGCCCCCAAAAGCAGGGAAACCCACACTTTGGAGCTGGCAACAGAGTCCCAAGCAGCCATTTTCTCCAGGTAAACTGATCTCTGTTGCCTGGAGAGGAGTTGTAATACAAGGAAAACTTCAGCCACCATCTGGAGGTTGGCTACCCTAACTCTAATGAAACATGCTTGGCCATAAATTTTACTGGAGTCATAAGATCTAGTGTTGTTTAAAAAAAAATCATTGTGAACTAGAAAAAAGTGGTAGTAGATAAGAGAAATGAACTTAGGCTGCGGTCACACGGAGCATTAGCCATGCTACAGAGATGAAAGATAGGTGGATTTTCCGTCCGCGATCATACCGCAACATCTGGGAAGCGTAGAGCTCCCGTGGCGAATCCAAGGCTTCCCGCCGAAGATGCACCATAAAAAACTAGTACCTCTGAGGTACTAGTTTCTGGAAACCGTGGGGCAAGGGCGGGTGTCTGATCACGTTTCCAGTGGTAGCTCGTGGCATCCGGCGCCCGCCCATGTTCCGTCGCGAAAAGGTTCCCCCCCCCAGGTCTCCACGGGATGTGCACAAGCACCCAATGGCGCATGCGCACACTTCGGTTTAAAAAAAAAACCCACCAACCCCTGCCGCACCGCTTCTTTGCCGCACCGCAGGAGTGACGTATGATCGGCACCTCCCCCCGAACCACGGGACATCGGCTGGACGTGTGATCCGGCGGCCATGCGGTAGTTCGCTCTGGGGCAAACAGCCCCGCCCCCCCCCCCCCGCGATATCTGGCCCGTGTGACCGGGGCTATAGACTGGGGAGGAGAGCTGGGTTCGAACCCCACTCAGCAATAACACTTGGCAAGTGACCAAGAGCCCGTTTCTCTTTCTCAGCCTGCAATCTCTGATCTTTCCAGAATTGGAACCCTTACATCTCACCAAAACACAAGACCAACCTTTAACATCAACATGTGCTGACAGGGTTGTCAATAGGCCTGGAGGGAAAGAAAAATCTGTTCCTTTAACAGAGGCTTAGTAGATGAGATCCAGCCAAGTTTTCCACTCAGCCTTGCTCAATTCCTTTTCTCGCTACAACCCTTATCCCACATGACTTTTGAACACGCATGTCCCAGCACTGCTGGAAATCAAAGGGATCCTCCCCTCATCTTTTTCAATCAGCAGAAAAGCTGGTTGGATCCAATCCAATGGATAGAAATAGGCAACTGAAGCTTTCAATGGCATGGAGCTAAATAACATCACTTAATGGGGCCTTTCTCTCTCTCCATTTACTGTGAAGATCAGTCTTTCACTCATTTTGTCTCTCGCTTCTTCAAAACGAAACAGAAAATGGTGGTGACAATGACTTCAGTGACTGCTTTAAATCAGGATGGAACCCCCACTGTGCCTCACAACTGACTTACCTGGAGAACTAGCACCAGTGTTCCCTCTAAGCTGAGTAAGTGTGAGCTGGCCCACAGTTTTTTAGCCTCCGGCTCACACATTTTTGTCTTAGCTCAGGAAGGATGGCTCCAGAGCCAGTTTGGTGTAGTGGTTAAGTGTGCGGTCTCTAATCTGGGAGAACCGGGTTTGATTCCCCACTCCTCAACTTGCACCTGGCAGGATGACCTTGGGCAAGCCATAACTCTGGCACAGCTGTTCTTGAAAAAGAGCAGTTTCTGTCAAGAGTTCTCACAGCCCCACCCACCTCACAGGGTGTCTGTTGTGGGGAGGGGAAGGGAAAGGAATTTGTAAGCTGTTCTGAGACACCTTTGGGTAGTGAAGAGCGGGGTATAAATCCAATCTCTCTCTCTCTCTCTCTCTAATTTATGCAGCAGCCAGATTGCTCGCTCACAGCTTTTATGCCAGTAGCTTACAGAGTAGAATTTTTGCTCACAAGACTCCACAGCTTAGAGGGAACATTGACTATCACCTAACCTACCTTACAGGGTTGTTATGAGGATAGATCTCCTTTTCCCAAGCATGCTGCCCTGAACTTATTGGAAGAAGAAGGGGATTTTTAAAAGTGATAAAGCAAAAACTAGCAGGTTAACAACTGTCAAAGTTTTTGTGAATCACTTTAGGGTGGTATTCTAAATATCTGGTATTTCCCGGGGATTTCACTCCAGAAGATGAGATGGAAAAATAACGAAGACCGGGGAGGGGGAAAGAAATGGAGGCTGCAATCCTGAGAAGGAGAAGAAGAGGAGGAGGAGGAGATTGGATTTATACCCCACCCTTCACTACCCAAAGGAGTCTCCTTTCCCTTCCCCTCCCCACAACAGACACCCTGTGAAGTAGGTGGGGCTGAGAGAGCTTTCAAGAGAAGAAGAGGAAGAAAAGGAGGAGAAGATTGTATTTATACCACCCCTTCACTTGGAGTCTCAGAGGAGCTTACCATCTCCTTTCCCTTCCCCTCCACAGAACAGACACCCTGTGAGGTAGGTAGGGGCTGAGAGAGTTCTGAGAGGACTGCTGTTGAGAGAACAGCTCTGAAAGAACTTGTGACTGTCCCAAGGTCACACCAGCAGCTGCATATGGCGAAGTGGGGCATCAAATCTGGTTCTCCCAGAATAGATCCCGCCACTCTTAACCACTACAACAAACTAGGCGGTAGTCAGCCCCTCTGAATAAAATGGGTGTTACTTTTGCATAAATATTCATAGCATAGATTTACATGGTTCCAGTACAAGCCTAAAGAGAGTCATATGCTTCTAAGCCAGCTTCTAATGTTATTAATCTCTTCCTTTCCACCTTTCGTTTGCCTCCCAAGTGTATTTCTACCAGCAAAATAAAAGTTTTATGCTATACTGCATATAGGACGGTGTACATCTCTTTTCTTGTGTAGATTATCTTTGCGTGGGAAATAAATGTTACAAATGAACAAGGTGGCCTTTTATCAGGCTTACCCTGGAGAATGTTTCTGTTGCAAGCAGATCATAAAAACAGGGCGATTTAAAGACAAGGGCGAGTGCAAGCTACATGCTAACCTTTTCTTTCTGGACTTTGAAACAAGGTACTTTTTTTACACTCATCTTGCCTCTTCCCCCCTAAAAGGGCGGGCAGCATACAAGGCACACCTCCATAAGGAGTGTAAATAGCTGAGAGAAAATCAAGGGGGGGGGAATCTCCACAAAAGGAGAAAATGCAGAAAATAGGGGATAATTTATTTAGTTAAGTAATCAAACACAGGTTATGTGAGCAGCTGATGAAACTGGCAGATCGCAAGACAAAGACAGTTGGCTCCAAAAGGCTACTTAACTGTCAAATCATGGGTGTCAAATCATGCCTTATCTAAAAACAAAATAAACCACCCTTTGATTTTAACCTGATTTTCAGAGCAACCCAGTCTCACACATGACTAGTGGGTAGGGATAAGATTACCTTTAAATTCTCTTGTTAAATAAACATCTCATTGTTAAAGGTCCCGTTCACACTCACCGATTTGGTCCGGGAGCAGGACAGTTTGGGGCCGGATCAAACCGGCGCGATCACACCACAACATCTGGGAAGCGTCCGGTTTCCATACCCAAACTGTCCCTTTCCCGGGATGAGCCGGCGCAAACTGAACCACCTATCTAGGTGGTTTAAAGGGAAGCGGCGTGGCAACCGGGGCGTTTGATCGCCGCCGCTTCCCTGCGCCGGCTCAACCCCGGCCCAGATCCGAACTGCGCATGCCCGGACATGCGCAGTTCGGCCGGCCCCTGGGTAGGGCGTGTTTTCTCCCCGGCGTTTGATCGCGCCGGGGAGAAAAGGCGGCGCGGCCGGGGGATCCGTGGGATCCCGCCGCGCCGTGTCAACATTGGCGCGGCTTTTAAAAGCCGCGCCTTCAAGCGCCTTTTCCCCTGCGTGTGGCAGGGGCCATAGTGATGTATTTTAAGATTCCCTATCCTTGGGTATAACCAAGGCTCAGGGATATAGTTCCTGTTTTGCATGCAGAAGGCCCCAAGTTTAGTCCCTGGCATCTCCAGTTAAGAGGATCTTCTAGTCAGTAATGAGGATGCAAAAGCCCTGGAGTGCCGCTGCCAGTCAGAGTAAACAATACTGACCCATTGGTATAATTCAGCATGGCCTGTCTCAGTATAAGTAGGAGCCACCACCATTACTGTACCATCGTTATGTTACCATCAGTATCAACTAGCCCTGGGAAGAGAGAACAACAGTGTCATGTGGAACTGATAGCATTGGTTGGAGGTACCATCCTTGTGACGCCATCTTTACGGAAGATCAGTCTGGAACATCTAGAGCACTTAATTTGTTGTAATATTGTAGTAATGGTTTTATATGGTTTTGTTTTATGTGTTGGCTTATGCCTACCTGTGAGCTGCCCTGAGTCCGCGTTGCGGGGAGGGAGGGCTATAAATTGAATTTATTAAAAAAAAACAAAAAACATGTGTATTCTGATTTCCTGATGAGAAGACAGGAACCACTGGAAAAGAGGAGAATGCCAGGAAAAGTTGGAG
Organism: Gekko japonicus; assembly: GCF_001447785.1. Classification (NCBI taxonomy): domain Eukaryota; kingdom Metazoa; phylum Chordata; class Lepidosauria; order Squamata; family Gekkonidae; genus Gekko; species Gekko japonicus. The sequence goes on from NW_015165278.1 coordinate 173,333, forward strand.
GCAGCAGGAAAAGAGGATGGCCCAACATGAGATGAAATGACTCAGCCAGGGAATCCACTGCCCTCAGTTTGCAAGACTTGAGCAAGGTTGTTAATGAGAGGATGCTTGGAGGACGTTAGTTCATAGGGCTGCCATAAGTTGGGAGTGACTAGACAGCACTTAACAGTACACCCACACACATTCTGATTTCCTGCCAAACAGTAATGATAGCCAGTCTTTCAGCATGCAGGCCTGTAGCTATAAGAGGGACATCAAGTGCAACTTTTCAGATACCTGAAGCACTGTAACATCTGTTGTAATTCTGTCTTCTTTTACACGGTTCTTAAAGGTTCGGGAGCACCAAAATTGCAAGGTAGCCCTGCCTCTTTTACAGGCATCTGTTCTCTGCACCAGTTTGGTGTAGTGGTTAAAAGCGGCGGACTCTAATCTGGGAGAACTGGGTTTTTTCCACTCCCCCACATGCAGCCAGTTGGATGACCTTAGGTCAGTCACAACACTCTCAGAGCTGTTCTCTCAAGAGCAGTTCTCTCAGAACTCTTTCAGCCCCACCTACCTCACAGGGCGTCTGTTGTGGGGAGAGGAAGGGAAGGAGACTGTAAGCCGCTCTGAGACTCCTCTGAGTGAAGGGCGGGGTGCAAATCCAATTCTGCTGCTGCTGCTCCCTGTAAGCGAATTTGAATGTGAATATACCTGTGATCTGCAGTTACTTTACTAAAGCACTGCTCATTTTGCCCCACTGGTTGAGGTGAGACACCTTGGCAGGGACGAGGCCTTCTCATCCATGGGGCCCAGACTGTGGAACTCCCAGCTACTGGAGGCTCACTTTACCGTCCCACTCTGCTGTCTTGAAACATTTTCTATTTCATTGCAGCAGACATCTGAGAGTGTTTAACTTTGGTATCTCTGGTTGCTGGTTTGTTTATTCCAGCTATTTTAGTAGCTTTGGTATCTCTGGCTGTTGGTTTGTTTATTCTAGCTATTTTAGTAGCTGTCTTTAGTTATTGGATTTTAACCTTTCTAATGTTGTTTGTTTTGCTTTGATGTTTTCAGATATTCCCAGCTTACCTGAAGTATTATCTAAAATTGCAAGAATGAAATGAAAATAAAGAATAACTAAATAGGCAGAGGGATTCCCCTTGTTTTCAGTGGCCTGGGACGCGATGCTCCCTCCCGCGAGCAGAAATTCTACTCTGTGAGCGGTACTGGAGTTAGCCCAAATGTCATCTGTTACCCCGTCAAGCAGCGGAAAGGGGGTCGAGAAATCAACTAACTTCACTCCAGAACTGCAAAGCATGATGTTTTCCTTGGGGGATGCTTGCAGGCCTCTCCATAATTCCGCAGTGCTGGTAGAAGACATTGTCCACACTCAGCTGATTAATTTGCGATGGCTGGCCATGCGTCCAACAGCGCCTCTTCTGATTTAAAGGGCAGGTCAATTCCGGTAATGGCTTTTATTTGGGTGTACACCTTTTGCCAAAAGTCATTAATTACTGGGCATTGCCACCAACAGTGGACATAGTCTGCTACAGACCCGCAATTCTTCCAGCAAAATCTCTCTTAGTGAGCTCAAAGTATCTGTGCAATATCTTTTGTGATATATTAGGAGACGATACTTAGATGTTTTGATATGTGATTCTTTCTATGTATTAAGGCTTATATGATAAACAATATATGGTGAATAAATTGTTATATATATATATATATAAATGAATAACTAAATAAATAAAAATGGAGGATCTAGGATGAATTGTATTTAAACATCGTAAAACTGAGTTTAGACTGGGTTTGCAGGTCCCTAATGATGGGTCAGACGTGGATCACAGGAGTCTAGACAGTGGATTACTGAGGAAACATGCAAATAATGAGAATAATACCTAATATAATGTATCTAAAAGTAATTTCTAGGTTAGAGGGAGGAACCAAAACAAAACCCAGACTTTTTAAAACACACACACACGTGTATATCTATGAATGCCCCTCACAAAAAAAACCTTTCCTCCCTGCATATAGAAAACTAGCTTGTGAGGCAAAATGCCTCAGCCTCTCCCTCTCTTTGACATGCTATTTTTCTATGTAAAAGCAAGATTTTTTTTTTAAAAAAAGATAGGGAAACATTTCCCCTCTAGGGGAGGGCTGTGGAAGAATGTCTTAGGTTCAGTCCCCCGCATCTCCATTTAGAATGACTAGGTAGTAGGTGATGTGAAAGGCCTCCACCTGAGACCCAAAGGAACGGGGAATTAGCAGAAATTACACACATGCCCTCCCACTAGCAGAAAATTTAGTGGGGATCCAAACCTGAGCGAAGAAGAAGAGTTGTCTTTTGCACCCTGCTTTTTACTACCTTAAGGAGACCCAAAGCGGCTTATGATCACCTTCCCTCCCCCCCCCCCACAAGAGGCAACTTGTGAGGCCGGTTGAGCTGAGAGAGTTCTGAGAAAACTGTGACTGGCCAAAGGTCACCCAGCAGGCTTCATGTGGAGGAGGAGCGGGGAATCAAACCCGGTTCTCCAAATTAGAGACTGCCACTCTTAACCACTACACCACGCTGCCAGATTTCTTACTGCAATTGTGTGTGCGTGGGAGAGAGATCCAAGTGGAAAACGTAACAATATTTACCTGGTCGATCACCAGAAATAGAATTTACATTATTTAAAGGAAATTTCGTTAGGAGGAGGAGGCTATATTGGACATTTCACAGTCACAGGTGCTTCACAGTTCCGTGACAATATCTTAGGGTTCCTCTCCAGATATCCCTTCTGTCCTCTGCATGAAATTATTGGTGTGCAAACAGGTTCACTGCTACAACGGCACAGAGGAGAAGGCACGAGGTATCTGGAACTCTCAGGAGGATATCAGCTAGGGTTGCCAGGACTGGGTTGGAAAATACCTGGAGACATTTGGGGTTGAGCCAGGAGAGGGTGGGGTTTGGGGAGGGGAGGGGCCTCAGCATGGTACAGTGCCATAGAATCTACCCTCCAAAGCAGCCATTTTCTCCAGGGGAGTTGCTCTCTGTCAGCTGAAGATCAGCTGTAAAAGTGAGAGATCTCCAGTCACCACCTGGAGGCTGGCAACTCTAATATCAGGACAGGGGCAACAAGAAACAAGTTTCACGTCAGGGGCTGAAATGAGGAATAACAAAGTATATCGGTACAAAACCCTGAAAGATCAGATATACAGACACAGTTAATTTGACTTATACTGTCTGGAGCACATCCAGATTTTCAATTTGTTATACTTCATCTTTCTTGCTGAGACTCAAAGCAGATTACAAAATTTAAGAAACCTTCAAGCAGAGAGCAAAGATAAAATTTAAAATGTTATGGCATAAACCCCATACATTTATCAGCTGTGGTCTGAAAACTACTAGGATTTAACAACAATTCAGCAAACGATGTTAACCACACATAACTTTGGCCCAAACAGGATGCTACAGTAAGAGTGTGGCAGTTGTCAATGAAGTTCTGGTTCCGTTATGTAGGACACCTAATAAACTTTCTGTGCCACCCCAAGCAAACTTATGTCCTTCTAAACCCAGTGGCAGAAACAGAATTATAAGTGTGTACCTCTACTTAGGGATGGCACGATTAGTGTCATAATGTTGCAACAATTTAGAAACACAGAATTCTGTGAGTGGGAGATCATGACACAGAATGGATTCTAGTAGACACAGTGGTGGTGGTGGTGGTGGATAGATATGCAACTGATGCAATGTCTAATTTGGCCTTAATCATGACTAAAGCTATTTAGATACTCCACAGTCCACCTTTCTAGCTGATACTTAAAATGGATTGCAATTTTTTTTTAAAATGCAATACGACTAGTATAATGCAGAAGTGATGTGATAAATTTAATAATGGATTCCACTTCAAAAAGTTTGAGAATTATTGACTTAATGCATAAGTTCCAGGTAGATAATTATGTTGCAGCAACATTTAAAAGAAATCTTCTGGCACTTTTAAGATGCATTGCGGTGGAAGCAATTGTGATGATGAAGTGGAATAAATAAAACCTTATGACACAACAAATCTTTTGACCTGTAGGGTGCCATAAAACAGCTTTGTATTTTGAAAGCATCAATAATACTTAGGGAAAAGGCATGGCCTGGAACCATGTGCAGTCAGTAGTGTATGGTTTTTTCCCCCCCCCCCCCAATTGTCATTCTTAGTGAGAAAATACAGCTTCTGGGAATTTAAAGTGCAAAAGTGAACAGTGGTTCTCTGTTGAGTCATAGGTCATTGAGAGTGACAGTCCATTTTCAGATGCAGGGAGCTAAGTTAAGAAGGCTTCAAGCAGATAATTAAAAGGTAACAGGGAGGGAGAGACAGAAAGAAAAACAACCCCAGATCTAGGTCGAGATGCATACACATACTGCATTAAAATCATGGAAGCAAAGTCAGAGGTAAAACAAGTAAATTGGGGTGGGGAGTAATATTTTCTATTACTTCAACAGACTTAGTCCTATGTGTATATAACCAAAGTAACTGGTTTTAGTAAAAGGCCTGGGAGCATTTCATGCAGTAAAATCACTAAAGTAGGATCATGGCCAAGAGAGCAGAATTAGTCATACCCTGCAAGTTACATTTAAAATTCCCTGGCTTTGACTAATTTTTGCCCTCTTTTTCCAGCAGTCAGTTCCCGAACTGCTTTTCAACAGTAGGCCAATTTGCTTTTCTTCAAGTTTCTGTGCATCATTTCTGTTCTTTGACTGTACTGATGTAAACAAAGTCAACACATGAATGGTGCCAGTTCACCCTGATCATGCATAATGCATCTCTTTACAGCACTTAAAGACTTTCTGTTCTGCCAAACAGATAGATTTGAGCCCAATAGCCCCTTCGAGACCAAGGCTTTCAGTGCTGTTTACTATTTAAAATTCTCTGATGAAAAGGTTAACTTCCTCAAAAACAAAACCACAAAACAGATGAATTCCTTCAGGGCATCTGTCAGCAATCTGTTTGAGAAATTAACCCCTCTTGCCTAAGTTTCCTATATGAAGTGACAATAAAGAATAACTATGAGCATATATAGAGTGCTGCTTTCCTTGCCATATTGAGAAATCCCAACCAAACATTTGGGCTCATGGGGGCTGGTTGGTAAAGCAGGGGACAGGGACTTCAATCTCAGCACCTCAGGACCCCCCACCAACACACCTTTTTAAAAGACAATGTGTGAGTCTAAATGCTCCCTGTAAGCTGTGGAGTCTTGAGAGCAAAAATTCTACTTTGTGAGCTACTGGCATTGAAGTTGTGAGCAAGCGATTTGGCTGCTGCATAAATTAGTTTGCTCTGGAGCCATCCTTCCTGAGCTAAGACAAAGAATGTGTGAGCTGGAGGCTAAAAAACTCCACATAAACTCTTAGACTGAGGGAACACTGGAGTCCAGTGGCACCTTTAAGACCAACAGAGTTTTATTCAAGGTATAAACTTTCGTGTGCACGAACACTTCCTCAGTCACTTCTTCAGTCTTCAGCTCCACAGGCATGTCCCCCAGTTCACCATGCAACAAGTGTCGACATACACGTGTGAACCGACCCAGAGGTACAGTACAGAGCTCTGCACAGAACCTCCAACACGACGGAGCCAGTTCATACATTCAGCTTCCACACGAGCGTAGAGGAAGCCAAGGAAGCGCATGCAACAGGTGAATCGCAAGCGAGTCACCCAGCCAAAGGGTGCGTCCTGGCCTGGCCGGGACCTACACACGCGCCAGAATGAGATGGTAGAATCCCGAGCCAGCCGAATGGTCCATACCACCTCGGACTGAAAGTGCGGTCAGGGGGAGACAACATTTTTGAAGCTGCCTTGTATATGTTGTTAAAGACATCTTCCCACAGGCAGACAACTAGTCCAGCACCAGGAGGACAGAGCTCGAACGACTTCACCGACTTCTTTTAATTACACGGAGGGCACGCGAACGCGCATGCGCTTTTTTTCTTTTAAACGGCACCTCCCCCCCACCTGCAGTGGTAC
>NW_015165278.1:179352-215317 GCF_001447785.1 Gekko japonicus
GGCGCCTGTTGCCCGCCCGCGGTTACCTATCGAGATCTCCTGGGCGAAGGCCAGCGAGATGAGCAGGAGCGGCAGCCCGACGGCGATGCAGGTGACCAGCTTGTCGACGGCCAGCTCCAGCCGCAGCCCCCTGTACTTGGCCTCCGACGGCTCCTTCAGCAAGAAGTCCGAGAAGACGTACTCGGTGGCGATGTGCGCGATGGCCATTTTGGCGCGCGGCTGGGGCGGCTAGCCGAGAGGAGCCCTCAAGCCTGGAGCCCCGCGCCGGCTCGCGGAGCCGCTGCCCATGCAGGCTCCTCCGCCTCCTGCTGCAGCCGCCTTCCTTGCTCCGCGAGCGCCACGGGGTCGCCGCCACCGCCGCCACTGCGCCCGGCGGTTGGCACGGGGCGCGCACAGCCTCCCCTTTGTTTGGCGCCCTCGCCCCTTCGCTGAGGAGGAAGGGGAGCCGCTCCCCTCCCCCGCCTCCTCTCCCCCCTCCGCCTTTCCTGAGAGGCAGGAACTGTCTGAAAGAGGCTTGCCGAGACTGTGCCGCTATGATAAGAAGCCCGGGCTGCGCTAGGGAGAAGCCGGGGCAATGTGGCGACGAGTCGCGCGCGCTCGGCTGGCTCCTCCCCGGAGCGCTCCGCGGAGCGCGCGTGTTTCCCAACGCCTCCGGTTCTTGCGGGGCCTACCTCGTCTTGACATGTTGAATTCGCGCTTGAAAGATACGCGGTGTGATGCACGCCAAGCCCGGGCGCGTCCCCTCCCCTCCCCCCAGTTCTTCCCCATAAGAATTCGCGGTACGATTTTTCCTCACCATTCTCTCTGGGAAAGTGAGTTGGGATTGGCGAAATCGCAACTTGAACAAACTACCGTTAGTTTTTAAGGTGCCCTAAGAGTTCAGTTTTAAAGTAGTCATCGGTCACGATGGGTAGCCGCGTTTGTCTGTAGCAGGAGAAAAGCACCTTCCAAGACTAACAAAATTTATGGCAGGGTAGAAGCTTTCATGAGTCACTGCTCACTTCTGCAGATGGTGGTAACACAAGTACGATTTTTCCTCACCTCTCTCTGGGAAAGTGAGTTGGGATGGGCGAAATCGCAACTTGAACGGACTACTGTTAGTTTTTAAGGTGCCTCAAGAGTTCAGTTTTAAAGTAGTCATCGTGTTTGTCCGTAGCAGGAGAAAAGCACCTTCCAAGACTAACAACATTTGTGGCAGGGGAGAAGATTTCATGAGTCACTGCTCACTTCTGCAGATAGTGGTAACACAACCCTTTCCCATCGATTTCCTCCCTTTCCCCACAAAATAATTCTGTGCAAGCCCCTAGCAACAGGATAAAAGAAGGGAATACGCTTTTTCCTTAGTCTTTAACATGCCCTCGATCACCTGTTCTTTTTCCCAGAGGGACAAGAGACACCCGTTTCTGCCCTGTAAACAAACTGGGGGAAAGATCTGTTGACTAATCTCTGGAGGGAAAAGAGGATGGGAAGGACACCTTGGAGAGCTGCTGCTGGTCAGGGCTGGGGAATGCACTTGGACCAGTGCAAGCCTTCTTCCTATGTGCCTGGCTTGTTGTACACTAGGTTTTTTAAATGACCTTCTCCTGCTCTTCTAAATATACATTTAAATATATATATATGTAATCTACAAAGGAAATTATAACTTGGAGTATTAAGAAGAGGAGATTGGATTTATACCCCACCTTTCACTACACGAAGGAGTCTCAGAGCGGCTTACAGTCTCCTTTCCCTTCCCCTCCCCACAACAGACACCCTGTGAGTGTGAGGTAGGTGGGGGTGAGAGAGCTCTTTCTAGAACTACTCTAAGAGAACTTGTGACTGACCCAGGGTCACTCCAGCAGCTGCACATGGAGGAGTGGGGAATCAAACCCAGTTCTCCCAGATTAGAGTCCGCGCTCCTAAACCACTGCACCAAACTGGCACAATAATATATATAAAAAGTGTGACAAAATACACAAAATAATATATATAAAAAGATTTCTGTTAACAAAAAGCACCACATTCAAATCTAGCCATTCTCTCCCTTAAGCTTCACAATCGTATCTGTCCATCATTGTACTAAGCAATCTACAAAATTTCAAACCTATTCAAAGCACCTTCTATAAAAGACTAACACCGTTAGTCCAACCATACCTCCTGATTCCAGTAGCCAGGGCTATTTTTGGGCAGGAAACGCACGGGAACGGAGTTCCGGCTGGCTCCTGAGTTGGCCATGCCCAGCAGGAACTCATTAGCATAACAGGCCACACCCAACAGCAGAAACTCATTAGGATTGGCTACATTAGGGGTGTGTGTCCTAACATGCAAAGAAGTTCCTGCTACAAAAAAAGCTCTGGGTTTTGACAACAAACAAGGTAAACAGAATAAGAAGCAAAAGGTTGGTGTGGCTGGATAACCACACTTCTGGTAACATGGGGGTACGGCCTAATGGGCTAATGAGTGGTGCCGTCGGGTGTGGCCCAATATGCTAATGAGATTCTGCTATTGGGTGTGGCCTATTATGCTAATGAGTTCCTGCTGGGCTTTTTCTACAAAAAAAGCCGTGCCAGTAGCCATAAACAGGATTCCCATCCATGAGCAAAATTGTCAAGGTGCATAACAAAAGAGCCAACAAGTTGCAAATGCATAAAAACAGTCAGTCACAAAATAGAAATGGCACAGCCAAATCTGCCCAAACTTAGTTTAGCATCCACTGAACATCTTTTGAAATAAACAGTTGTACATTCCTTCTTGAATGCAGAAAGTGAAGGCACCCTTCACATGCACTCTGCAGAGGACTGGTTGTCCCACCTCAAATGTCAGTGACCTTGTTGTCGCTGGATTGACAGTGTCCTGAGAGAGGGCACCACCAAGTGTCTGAAGAGTGCAGTCAGCACATGGGTGTAAATATGTCTAAAGGTACTGGAAGGCCTGGGGCCAATATCTGAAGTTGCAGTGACTTCTGTGATTGGAAAGCTCTTTAAAATTTTTTCTTCCCATTGCAGTTAAAGTAGATTTGCAAAGGGGCTGACACTGTTAGCAGTCAAACCCCCTCCTCCCAAAAGGGGCAGTTTAGCTGTTAGAGAGACATAAAAACCCTTCTTTAACTTTACCCTAAAATCATGTGCAGGGTACTTACTGCCTGGCCTAAAATGGAACAAAGTGGATGCCAGCCAGGTAAGAGCCTGGGAAATCTAAAATCATGTGCAGGGTACTGCTTGGCCTAAAATGGAACAAAATCGATGCCAGCCAGGTAAGAGCCTGGGAAAATATTTTGGAAGGAGAGTCAGAGCAGCTGACTGGCTAATGGCCCCCTCCAGGCCCCAGAGAGATGCATAACTATAGGACAGTGGGTCTCCCAGGACCTATTGACTCACACCAGGACTAATCCCATCAATGTTCCCACCTTGCTTCCTCTGTTTACACTTACCTTAATCAAGCAACACTTAATTCTATTTACCAAACCTAGGCCCCAGTCACATGGGCTGGATATCGCGGAGGGGTGGTGTGGCTAATTGCCCCGGTGCAGTTTGATCCATGATTACGCAATCAGACGTGCTGGCGGCACACCACGGGTCCTTCCCTCGACGCCGGTGGGTAAACGAGGGACTGGAGGGGGGAATGCTGCGTGCCGGTGCGATCACACCACGGGAGTCTGGAGGCAGCCCGTGGCAAATGTATACTAGTAACTTTTGAGGTACTACTTTTTTAATGCGCATTTTCGGCGGTAAGCCACGGGTGTGCTCCACTTCCTAGATGTTGGGGTGTGATCGCGCCCGGATAATCCGCCCGCCATCTGTGCCTTTCCCGCGGCAACTTTGCTGTGTGACCGGGGCCCTAGAAGCTTATCCCATCCAGTACTTACATGGGCATAAAGCCCCATTCACACCTGTAGTCCATGTCAGAAAAGCCCATCAAGCTTCTCCCAAATCATTGCCCACCTCCAAAAAACCCATCAAATTATTGTTTTGGAGGTGAATACGTCAGCTTGCCCCAGGGAGCATTTTGCCCTATATCTAGAATCCGTAGCCACCAGTGCAGTGTGTGTGTTTTTGGTACCAACAGCATGCACCCCCACTTTGTGGGTTTCTTCTCCCCGTGAAAAGCTGGCCATTTTGCTCCTGCTTCTGTGGACCTCTACAACATATGGTAATTACAGCCCCTTTCCTCTCAGATATTCCTGCTCCTCACTTGTTCTCTTAGCTAGCTGGCGTGTTTTAAGCGTGTTTGTGTGTGTTTTGCCCTTTTATTTCTCTTTTAATAAAAAGCCTTTCTGGTTGAACATCTGCCTGGTTTATTTGAGAGTTCTCTTAAAGGGGAAAAATCCTGGTATACTGGAGATCCCAGTTACCCACCTCTCGCTCTGTCTCCTTAAACGAATTCCCCCAATTAAATAGGAGATTGCCTCTTTGGGTAACAATATGGGTGTGCCCCCCCCACCCCGGTCGCCAGTGATTTTATTCATTTGTAAGGATGTAAGTCGGACTCGACTGTGTGACTGAACAACAACAAAAGGATTGTTTTGAAGAAACATGTTTTTAAAAAAAAACAGTGGGGAAGATCAATTTTATTTCTGCATTTTAGGCATTTGATTTTGAACATGCAGCCATTTAACGCCAAGAAGTGCTTAAATAATTCAGCTTTATTTAGTGGCTACAATCTGTATATACAATGTACAAGCATTCTTGTATACACACACACATAATTTGATACAGACCTAGTGGTCAATATAGGGAAGGAAACCTGTGATTAGAATGCCTGTGGGTTTCCCCACTGGTGTGAATTTTATGATTAAATAATCTGTTTTTCAGTACAAGACCATTACTCTTCGTTCTAGCTGTTTAGCCTTATTGGCGTTTGGATAGTGTGCACTGAACCATCTTGTCAGTAGAAAAAATATGCCTTTTTTCCTGTTACACAGATCACTTAAATCAGGAAGAAGGGAAAGGTAAGTGGGACTGGCTGGAATCTAAACACCTGCAGCAATGCACAGAGCTAGTCTCTCAGTTTCAAATTACTATACTCACCTAAGGTAAATAATGGTCTAAAGAGGAAAACCACAATTCAGTCAAGCACATGCAAGTATCTTGATTTCAATGGACTGAAACAGATAACACTGGACTCCAGGCTTTTCTGAATGCTCTTCATGACCCTGAAAAGCTGCCCCTAAATGTTGGGGGCCTTTGGGGGGGGGTGTCATTGGATGCAGAATGAAGAGGTCCATCAGTGGCTATTAGCCACAAGGTATAGATAGGGGCTCTGGGGCAAGTGATGCTCTGTCTTCTTGGTGCTTTGGGGGGGGGGTCAACAGTGGTAGGGCTTCTACTGTCCTGGCCCCACTGGTGGACCTCCTGATGGCACCTGGTATTTCTGGCCACTGTGTGACACAGAGTGTTGGACTGGATGGGCCTTTGGCCTGATCCAACATTGGCGTCTCATGTTCCTAAGAGCTGCATCAAGTATACAGAACAGAGAAGTGATTTCTGTATTTGCATGGAGCTGTTTGTTGACTGGCAAAATATACCATTCTGCAATCTCTGGCGATTGCACGCTGTGCTTTATTTGACTGATAAGCAAAACGTTTTGTCGTTAAGGTGGTGCGGTGAAGGAAAGTGTTTGAAAATAATCCTGCTCTGCTTATACCTGTGAATTTGACATCTCGCCATTCTGTCTGATAATTCTGTGTTGACTAGAAGGCTTGTATGTTGCTTACTGACTGAAGGTTATTTTTTTGGGTTCAATATGGCAGTGCAGTCGGTGAGGAAAATAAGGGGTGGGAATGCAGCCAGAACGAAGCCTCTTGCAGCACAGTTTTCAGCCTGGGTGGTGGAAAGTACTGGCAAGTCAGAGCTGACTTATGGAGACCCTGTGGGGTTTTCAAGGCAAGAGACGTTCAGAGGTGGTTTGCCATTGCCTACGCGTCATGACCCAGGTATTCCTTGGTGGTCTCCCATCCAAATATTGACCAGTGCTAACCCTGCTTAGCTCCCAAGATTGGGCTAGCTTGGGTGAGGGTATTGTGAGGACAAACATTGACAGACATGCCCCCACCCACCCCCCATCTGAGATAAGGAAAGCAGAGCAGCAAGTTCAAACCAACATTTCTTGCAGTGAGGCATAATTTGCAGTGAATTCAGAAAACAAGTATAAATCATCTCTTTCTGAACATGCCATTTGTTTCTAGTTGTGTTGTTGTTAAGGTAAGCTTTGCAAGAGCGGGCTTGTGCCTTCAAACCACAGCTCCTGCTGGCCTCCACAAGAGGTCAGTTGCGAGCTCTTGGCTTCATGATACCTTTGTCATCCAAGTTCTTTTCTCCTTTGGCCTTTTTTTTTTTTGCAGCACGACTTTACCTATGCCATTTGGAAGCAATGCAAATATTCCGAGGCCTGACCTGATTTGTTTGCTTTTTGAGCATTGGTACTGAAAGTAAAATCCCATTGCGTTCTATGGGACTTATTCCCAAGTAAATGTGTTTGAGATCGGAGCCTTGAAATCCCAGTGTTGTTTCATTCTTTCATTCTAACTAGTCGAATCTGACTCTAGGGTTGCGGTGCTCATCTCCGTTTCAAAGCCGAAGAGCCAGCGCTGTCCGAAGACGTTTCCGTGATCATGTGGCCGGCATGACTAAACACCAAGGCGCACAGAGCCCTGTTACCTTCCCGCCGAAGTGGTAGCTATTTATCTACTTGCAATTTCTTGCTTTCGAACTGCTAGTGGGAGCTTAAAAGGTGCTTCAATTTAGATGGAGCATCTGCATAGTAACAAAAGGCCCGCAAACCTTCTACACCCCTTCAGTCTTAAGATAATATGTTGCCCATTTTGGGTTGCCTACATATTAGTAATTTTTCTGTGAGTGGAATCGAAATCATAGTTCTCTACAATGCTCATATTTAACTGTATAGTATTTTCACCATTTACGACAAGCTCGCAAAAAATTGGACTAATGTACAAAATTGGATAAAGTACTTGATAGAAAATTTTTAAAGGCTCTTCTGATTGGAAATAGGTCCCCTGAAAGGTTTTTCTCAGCATGAAGCGAGACAGAACAGCTTTTCAGCGGCTAAAGCAAACGGAAGCCCTGCTGCTAAAAGAGCCCCTTGAGATTTTGAACATACCGGAGAGAAAACCAAAAAGTCGTACGATAGAGGCATTCTAACCCTTGGCAAAAATGCATGCACGTCTTTAATCCTCTTGATTCTCTTTTCAGACAGCGTTGAAAAGGTCGCACAGTTGCAGAGTCAGAAAAGGTGCAGAAAAGGGCAACCAGAATAATAGGGCAAGGAGAAGGCTAAAGAGTTTGGGGGATCTCAGTTTAGGAAAAAAAGATAGTTAAGAGAGGTCAAGATCCATATGTGCAGTCAAGTTGCTTTCCGCTTATGGTGAACTAATGACCCCCCAAAATGTCCTACCATTGACAGCCTTGCTTAGGTCTTGTAAACGAAAGGCTGTGGTTTCCTTTACTGAGTCCTTCCATCTCCTATTAGGTTTTCCTCTTTCCCCACTGCCTTCAACTTTTCCCAGCATTATTGTCTCTTCCCAGGAGGTAAGGCAGCATGGTATAGCCAGGTCTTGTCAGATTTCAGAAGCTAAGCAGGGCCAGTACTTGGAAGAGAAACCACCAAGGAACACTCTGCAGAGGAAGGCCATGGCAAACCACCTCTGCTTCTCACTGGCCTTGAAAGCCCCCTTGCTGGGGTCACCTTAAGTCAGCTGTGACTTGACTGTCATTTACTTGCACACACAATTGTCCTTTCCAGTGAATTATATTTTGATTTGATCAAAGCACGATTGCCTCAGTTTAGTCCAGGGGTTCCCTGTCACCCACAGATACTTTTGGTGCACTCAAAATGTTTTTTAGAAGGCGGGTGGGGTCAGGTGGGTGGCTTTTGCTCAGCAAGATTTCTGATGGGCCAGTGAAGATTCCAATTGGCTGTACACATTAAAACAGCATTGTTTTGGCAGCAGCTTCTACCAGAATACTTGCTTTGTTCTCCCAAACTCCTCTTTCCCACTGTATTTATTAAATGGCCCCTCTTCTCCCCTGCAGGTGGGCTTCTTCGGTGTGTTTGCCTCCACCTCCAGCAGCAGCCACGTGTCAGAATTCCAAAAGTGCTCACAGGCTCAAAATGGTTGGGGATACCTGGTTTAGTCATTTTAGTTTCTAGGGAGAGTTCACGCTTTGTTTAGTATAGAACCCACTGATCTGTCTTTTTGGTGGTCCACGTTATCTGTAAAACTCTCCTCCGACACCACCTTTCAAATGAATCAGTTTTCTTCCTGTCGGGGGCGGAGCGTCGCGGGAGGATGGTAGACGTGGCAGAGTAGAGCTTCCGACCCTGTTCTACCCTTTGCAGATATTTCTAGCGTATGGAGACTCTATTTTCTTATATTCTGTGATGGGCAAGCTGAATGGGAACAAGCTGAAACCAGTTCCTGCCTTGTGGAATGCCTATTTTCCCGCTAGTGAGAAAAAACAAGGTTCGCGGAGCAGGCCAGGAAGCGGAAACAAAATGGCCACCGCAATGTCTGTGTCGCATTCTGGAGAGGATATGCTTACAAAATCCGACCTGATGGGTCTTTTTGAAAAATTTGAAGTTTTCTTCCTGTCAGCTTTCTTCATTGTCCAGCTTCCACATCTGTACATAGTAATAGGGAATACCATTGTATGAATTATCTCGGTCTGCAGCAACACGTCCTTATACTTCAGGATCTTTTCCAGTTCCTTTATGGCTGTCTTCCCAAGTGTCAGTCTCCTTATGATTTCTTGTTTGCAGCCTTCCATTTGGTTGATGATGGAGCCAAGTTATGGAAAATTGTTAACAATTTCAATTTCTTCATTTGTTGGTGTTGTTCAGTCGCAGTCGAGTCCGACTCTTCGCGACCCCATGGACCAGCTCCTGCCAGGCCCTCCGGTCTTCCTCCGTCCTCTGAAGTTTGCTCAATTTCATGTTCGTTGCATCGATGACACTGTCTAACCATCGCATCCTTTGCCATCCCCGTCTTCTTTGACCTTCAATCTTTCCCAGCATCAGGGTCTTCTCCAGTGAGTGCTCCCTTCTCATTTGGTGGCCAAAGTGTTTGAGCTTCAGTTTCATTATCTGGCCTTCCAGGGAACAGTCAGGGTTGATTTCTTTTAGGACTACATCTGTACATAGTAATAGGGAATATCATAGTATGAATTATCTCGATCTCGGTCTGCAGCAACACGTCCTTACACTTAAGGATCTTTTCCAGTTCCTTTATGGCTGTCTTCCCAAGTGTCCGTCTCCTTATGATTTCTTGTTTGCAGCCTTCCATTTGGTTGATGATGGAGCCAAGGAATGGAAAATTGTTAACAATTTAAATTTCTTCATTGTCAGCCTATAATTCCTCAGTAGTCATTACTTTTGTCTTCTTGACATTCAGCTGTAATCCTGGCTTGGTATTTTCTGCTTTAACTTTCATTAGAACTTGAGGTTTATAAAATTCTGTATGGTATGAAGAAATTTTTCCTCTATCGAAGGACTAGAACTCCGTGTGAGTTGATGAAGCTGATGAGTTTACAGTTTGGTTCAGGACAGACAAAAGGAAATACTTGCCAAAATGCATAATTAATTTATGGAACTCCATTCGACAGCATTTGGGGATGGTTGCTAACTTGAGTGGCTTTAAAAGGGGGATTAATCAATGGCCGTTAGCCATGATGATTATGGCTAACTGAAACCCCCCATGTTCAGGGGCAGTGTCCCTTTGAATGCCAGTTTCCGGGCAGGGAAAATAACTTCCAGGAAAATACGGTTGGTCATTGTGGTCACAGAATGCTGGACTAATTGTTTATCCAGCAGGATTCTTAAGTTCTTCAACCTTGTTTGTCAGAGCGGATTCTGGAATGGGTGTATTCACCACAGACAACATCTCCTCTCTGGTAGTACCTTCAGCATTATGAGAAAATTGTCTCTCGCCCTATTATTACTGTGGATGGCCTGATCCTACCACTCGTACAGCTTCAGGTCCATCAGTGGCTATTAGCCACCTACAGCTTCACCTATGGAAATCAAGAATACACAGGAGTCCAGTGGCACCTTACAGGCAAACAAGATTTGATTCCAGCCTAAGATCTGGTGGACTAGAGTTCACTTTGTCGGCGATGCATGTCATGTCTGCCAAGTGAGGATTGTCCTCATGCATCTAATGAAGTTGGCAACTCTCTACAAAAAAACCCCATCCATGCTTTAATAAACTCTTGTTATTCTTTAAGGCACCACTAGGGCCCTGTTTTACTTTTGCTGCCTGTAACAGATTAAGATGGCTGCCCCCTAGCACAGAAAAAAAATATACTATGGCTGCGACCACACACACTAAATAATCCACTCTCAGTGTACTTTGCAACTGGATTTTACCGTGTGAAGTGGCAAAATCCAGTTGGAAAGTGCATTGGAAGTGGATTATTTAGGGTGAGGGTTGCAGCCGGTAATGATCAAATTCGATGAAGGGGGGGGGGAAACGTGGACAACCAGTAATTGTGTTGAAGGAGGAGGAGGTGCCATCGAGCCGCACTCACGGTGACCCCATCCATGAGGTGTTCCAGGCAAAAGACAAGCAAGAGATGGTTTGCCATTGCTTGCCTCTGCATAGCAACCCCAGCCTTCCTTGGTGATCTCCCATCCCAGGTACTGACCATGACTGACCCTGCTGAGTTCTTAAGCTCCGGCTAAGCTGGGCCATGTGGGTTGCTGACCTCTGTGTAAATCAGCATACAATTTCTTCATTCTGGGGATGACATTTGTATCCTCTCTCTCTTTTTTCTTAACAGCCCCAAAAGGGCTGAATTTTTTAATTGCATTTTCTAAATAAACTACAAGAAATCAAGGGAGGGGAATCTATAAACTATGGGAGAAAGTAAAGAAAACCACTAAAAGCCCAAGAGATGAAGGTCATACACACTTACAGAATTAGCTTTTTAAACAATTATTGTTTGTTAACGTTGAAGGTGAACAATCATGGTGTCGCTTCTATCATCAATCCCAGCAAATCTGACTATATACAGAGGCATAGTAAAGGTAAAGGTTCCCTTGCTCGAAAGCCAGTCGAATCTGACTCTAGGGTTGCGGTGCTCATCTCCATTTCAAAGCCGAAGAGCCAGCGCTGTCCGAAGAATTTCCGTGGTCATGTGGCCGGCATGACTATACACCAAGGCGCATGGAACGCTGTTACCTTCCCACTGAAGTGGTACCTATTTATCTACTTGCAATTTCTTGCTTTCGAACTGCTAGGTTGGCAGGAATACAGAGGCCTACAAGAGCATAAATGAAATTCGCTAGTGCAAACATCAGGAAACATCAGCATCTCTTTTTTCTTTAAACTTTTTTGTTCCCCACTTAATAGCCTCCCCCCATCTTAAAACTGAGTCTTCTTCAGTGAATGTAATTGCTGTCTCATCTTCTCTTCCTTTGTTGCAATTTTCTTCTCTTTATCTTCTTCTCCTGTTAGTTCTGATTGTTGCAGCAATAGCTGACCAGCCTTGGGCAGAGTAAAGTCTTTCCTTTTTATTCACATCTTCAATTGTAAAGGTAGTTATATTGCTTTAGGTTGTATAGTCTAATTGTCTCCTGGAGAATCTGGCCACCATCTCACCAAGCAGATTATCTTCTTTATACACTCCGGATATGTCCATAGATCATATCCATTCACTTTATAGCCGCTTTTAATCTGCAACTGGTTCTGAAGCATCATTAAGCCTGTTTTTTAGATTCTCCCATGCAGTCTTAATATCCTGGAACTCTGTTAGTCTTCAAATCGGTGGCCTTTTCCTTTTGAAGCCATGTAGCTGATTCTCTGGTGTTGACTCTATCCTTTTATGTATCCTCTCCTTTGTTTTGAGAAATTCAGGGTACCCATCATGAAGTCCTATTTTATCTTCGCAACGGGCCTGTATGATACGAGGCTGCAACCTTAACACACTTACTAAGGAGTAAGCTCAACTGAGCTCTATGGGACTTCTTAAGACTGCATTACAAGAGGATGACTTTCCCAAGGCTGCTCAGTGAGTTATTCATTTAAAAAAACATTTCTGTTCTGTCTTTTCATACTCAAGGCACAGTTATGAGTCAACGAGGATACCTCCCTGGTCCAACTCTTAATATTCTACCCAAGGCATCACCCTCTTCCCACCACATTTTCACTTAAATAAATATGACTTCGTTCACACTTGAGGAGGAAGAGGTGGTGGAACTCTGAGGTAGTAAAGCAGATAATACTATTTCTTCAGCGTGCAAGAGAGTCCAGCTTTAAATATTCTTTCATTTTTTTGGTGGTGGTGGTGGGGACCTCTTTGCAAGTAGACCAGTAGAACAGTGGAGAGAAAGGTTCTACTCCCTATCCTAATTTTCTATTTGCAAGACGTTTCAAGCATCGTAGGGCATTCCAAAATGTGATCCGCCCACCTGCACTCTGACGTTGGTACAGGCCATTCAGCCTAGCTGTGAGATTTTGCCCTCCCGATTGGGCTTTTCTGCATTCTCATTGCTTGTGTGTTACTTTTGTTTTGGGTCCCCCCCCCCCGTTCCACACATGCATTGCTCCCTCTAGTGGTTGATTCGACATTACATCGTTTTATGTCAGACATATCTCCCTGCAGATTTAAACTACAGGTTTTTATGCCGGACATAAAGCCCCAAGGGCACTATGGTCAGGGAGCCAAAATCTCCTGGATATTCCAGGCCCCAAGACCATCAAACTTGCTGTGACCAGGGCCAGGGCGTTTTCGGTGACGGCTCCTACCTGGTGGAATGAGCTCCCAGAAGAGATCTGGGCCCTGTGGGACCTTGTACAGTTCCGCAGGGCCTGAAAAACGGAGCTCTTCCGTCAGGCTTTCGAGTAGGAGCCACCGCCACCATTATTCCATCAACGCTTTTCCATCACCGCACTCTACCACCGCTGGTGCGGGTATCAACGGGGGTGCGGGACGTCCCTAGTGGATGACAGGGTTGTGGGGACATATATTGCTGTTGTGGTTCAGCTGTAACACCTTCAGAACACCACCTTGGTTTTACGATTCGGAGTGAGTATTGGAGCACCGACATTTTATTTTTTTACTAATTTTAATTAACTGTAGTATTCTGTATTTACTGTATTTATATTGTTTTTATTGTTATAATCTGGCATTTGCCCTTGTTAGCCGCCCTGAGCCTTTGGGAAGGGCGGGATACAAATCCAAAGAATAAATAAAAATAAAACTGTAATATTGAATCGACCACAAGAGGGATCAAAACATGTGGAAAAGAAAAACAAACAAACTCAAAGCAACAGGAACACACAAGCTGCCCTGAGCCAGCCTCGGCCGGGAGGGAAGGATAAAAGTTTCTCAAATAAATAAATGAGAATGCAGAAAAGCTCATTCTCTTCCCTGCGTGAATCAAGTCTGTGAGCAAAACAAGCATTCTTACAGTAACTGATTTAGATATGGCTGTTCTGAAGGGCATATTTATAACCTAAGAGAAATTAGCTGGGACCCAGCTTCTGGCACTTGGTGAGGCTAGGCTTCTGGATGCAGTTCAACCTCTACTCCAGAAGAACATATACACTGTTCCTTTCTTCCACAAAAATCTACAACGACTATTCAGCTCTATGGGTGTAAGTAAGGTTCAGACGACAAGTGATAAAAATCTTTTCTGTTTTTTTTTAAACAAGCAGATTAGCAGCAGATGCCTTGGAGAACGGGGAAGAGTTTGCACCCGTCCTTTTCTTTCTGTGGACCTAAATGCAAAGTCAGAGGGGCTGTTTAAATCATGGGAAAGGCAGGGGAGGAAAGGGTTAAACACCACCTCTCCCCCCCCCCTGCAACTTGGCCCTGATCAGTGAGGGAGTCCTGTGGGACTGCTCATTCAAAACATCATCATCATCATGAACAACAACAATAACAACAACAACCCTGAGTGATTCTAATTGCACAATTCTTGTGTGATGTGTGTAGTTCGGTCCTAGAGCAGCTGCAATTAATTGGGGGTGTGGGAGAAAACTGAGCCCTATTCGAGATAACGGAGTCGATATTGTGTAGGAAAGGGGAGGGTTTTTTTTTCTGTCCTCAGGTGCTATCTCTGATTTTAATCCGATAACATTTGATTTGTTTTGAAAGATGGAACTGTAGCAATTCCCATTGCCTGACCATTTGAACTGGAGTCAAAACAAACCTGCATTTGGTTTCTGTTAGGCCCTTTCACAGGTGATACTATTTTCATTTTGTTTTACGTGTTTCATTTGCGCCCGACTTTTTGTCAGCAAGCTGCCAATGTGTTTTCCTATTCTCCATGTATGCGCTTGTTTGCTTTCACTCAACCCTGTGAGGTAAGTTAGGCTAATAAGGGAGAAAAAAAAGCTGGGAAGGAGACGTTAACAAATGAAAATAAAATTTATCAAAATTACAGCCAATACAAACAATGAATACAACAACAAAAAAATACAAAAAGGAACAATATAGAAATTATGTATATATGTGATAACAAGGTGTACAAAATATCAATGTGCATAAATATACAAAGTATTTATGTGTATAAATTTACGAAGACTCCGGAATGATACCAACATCCAGGGCTATTTTTGGGCAGGAACGCACAGGGACGGAGTTCCGGCTGGCTTCCAACTCCATTAATCCTCACACAACCCTGTGAGGTAAATTAGGCTAATAAGGGAGGGAAAAAAGCTGGGAAGGAGACGCTAACAAATGAAAATACAATTTATCAAAATTACAGCCAATACAAACAATGAATACAACAACAAAAAAATACAAAAAGGAACAATATAGAAATTATGTATATATGTGATAACAAGGTGTACAAAATATCAATGTGCATAAATATACAAAGTATACAGAATAAGAAGCAAAAGGTGGGTGTGGCTGGATGACCACACTTCTGGTAACATGGGGGTGTGGCCTAATATGCGAATGAGCTGTGCTGTCAGGGGTGTGGCCTGATATGCTAATAAGTTTCTGCTGTTGGGTGTGGCCTATTATGCTAATGAGTTCCTGCTGGGCCAACATCTGAATGAATTTATGTTTCTAGCAGCTTGACTGGTGACCAATAAATTTGCTGACCTGTGATTTATTCTCTTCTTGATATCGTATTGACAATCAGAGTATTGATTCATCTTAACAAATGAAA
Organism: Gekko japonicus; assembly: GCF_001447785.1. Classification (NCBI taxonomy): domain Eukaryota; kingdom Metazoa; phylum Chordata; class Lepidosauria; order Squamata; family Gekkonidae; genus Gekko; species Gekko japonicus. The sequence goes on from NW_015165278.1 coordinate 194,470, forward strand.
TAGACATGTATGAATAAGAAATAGCAATAGACAACAGTCTATGTGATGTTATGAATTTCTGCTTCTGACGAAGTTGGTCTACGAAACGAAGTTTCATTCCGAAGTCTTCGTAAATTTATACACATTGATGATACTTTGTATATTTATACACATTGATATTTTGGACACCTTGTTATCACATATATACATGATTTCTATATTACTTTTTGTATATTTCTTCTTGTGGTAGTCATTGTTTTTGTATTGGTTGTAATTTTGATAAATTGTATTTTCATTTGTTAGCGTCTCCTTCCCAGCTTTCCCCCCCTCCCTTATTGGCTTTAGCTGGGTTGTCTCTCTGCTATTACTTGGGTAAGTTAGGCTGACAGTAGGCAACTGGCCCAAGGTCACCCAGTAAGCTTCCATGGCAGAGTGGGGATTCGAACCTGGATCTCCAAGACCCTAGTCCAACACTTTAACTGCAATACTACACTAGTGTTATTAGGATTTGGCAATAGCTGAGCTATTACACGTTTTCCCCCACTTCATTGGATTGGCAACATTGTGTACAGCAAGTGTCTAAACAGACATTTTATGTAGTGCTTGTAGATAGGGAAACCCCCAAAAGCTCCCAAATTGAAGAAGAAGAAGAAGAAGAGATTGGATTTATACCCCGCCCTTCACTCGGAGTCTCAGAGCGGCTTACAAAATCCTTTCCCTTCCCCTCCCCACAACGGACACCCTGTGAGGTGGGTGGGGCTGAGAGAACTCTGACAGAAACTGCTCATTCAGGAACAGCTGTGCCAGAGCTTGTGACTGACCCAAGATCACATCAGCAGGTGCAAGTGGAGGAGTGGGGAATCAAACTTGGTTCTCCCAGATTAGAGTCCGCACACTTAACCACTACACCAAAATGAGCTTCTGGGCCATTTGTTTTCACTTTTCTTGCATAGATGTCTGATTTGGGATTACTACCTTGGCAACAAAATTAAAGGCCTTTTGGCAATTAACTTCCAGTTGTTGTGAAGGTGCATGGAGAATATGTTCTCTGGATTAAATGTGGAGCCACATAAGGTCCAATTCAGATCCACTTTGCTTCAGTTATCCTGTGTCTTCATCCTAAACAGGATTCCCAGGGGCAGCCTTCCTACATCTGGCTCAGTGAAGCTGGCATCTCTAGTCTGATTGCAGCAATGATTCTCGAAACAATCTCATTACAGCAGCAGCTTAGGTCTTTCTATCTGTAAACATATTGTTTTTGGCTCACTGCAAGGTGTACCGTCAATGTAGTAGGCACACTGAATTAAGTCCTCTGTCTCGTCAAACACCTGATTAAAAAGATTCCATTGGGAAGTCACATTTCCGTCCAATTGCTGTATATGGAGCCTTCCTTTTCTTGCAAGCAATAAGGACCATAAGGATTAGGAGGATAGCCAGGAGAACAAGTCCGGTGGCAAAAAGAGCTTTGAGGACCACACTTGCTTCTTGTAGGTTCAGGAGTTTCCCCAAAAAATCTATTTGTTCTCTGCCATTACCTGTTGAACGAGAGAGGTTTGTGAGAGAATTCGTTCCAGGGAAACAGAAACATGAGAGCTGTTTCGCACATTACAAGTTTTTGGACACCTGAAAAGGTACTGAACAAAGGGGAAGAATCTTGCATTTGCAAACACATGCTTTGTACTCATATTTTCACTAGCGAACTATGATTGGCAGTGACTCTGTTTAACCAGGTTCCCCCCCCACACACACACACATTAGGGTTGTCAGCTCTGGACTGGGAAATACCTGGAGATTTTGGGGATGGAGCCTGAAGGTGGTAGGGTTAGGGGAGGGGCATCCAATGGGGGTATAATGCCATGAAGCTGACCCTCCAAAGCATCCGTTTTCTCCAGATGAACTGATCTCTGTCACCTGGAGATCAGTTGCCATCCCAGGAGATCTCCCACCAGAACGTGGAGGTTTGCAGCTCCACCCCCCCCATAAAAGCCATACGCCATACCTTCAGCAGTAGTTCCACCACTAACAGTGACGATATCATATGTTGTGGTTGTGTTCACACGATCTGAGAAAAAAGGGAAGGAAATCAGTGTGTTAATAATAAGAGTCTTAATACTCTGCTCTGGACAAATTTAAGCAGAAATCCTCATCAGGTCGATACAGATCTGTGACAAACATTCCTCAAGAGTAGCTCTAAATTCAAACTCTCTAGATTTAAAACAATTTAGTTTGATTACGCGTTGCATAATTTCCCAGTGAGGAAAGAAAGTCCCACCCTGCACCAAAGAAATTCCAGTGGACACCTGCTTTCTGCATACATTTGGATGTATTATCACATGCTAGCATGAGCTGTCTTGAAGCAGTGGGTTTAGACCCACCCAGATCCCCTTGACATTTGGTCCATACAGCCATGACACTTCCGGTGATGTCAGGGGGTGTGGCATATGCAAATAAGTTATGCTAATGAGCTCCTGCACCTCTTTTTCTACTAAATGACCCCTGATCCATACAGCCATGAGGCTTAGAAACGAGAACTTTTCCTTCAAGGATAGTGCAGGTTAGTGGGAGAAAAGACCTGTCAGATGCTGTTGCCAGGTTCGTGCTCTGTGCCTTCTCAAAAAAGGACTCCACTCTCTAATTTTGTGTTACATCTTACTTTTAATCATTGTAGCCTTAATTAGTGTAAAGAAGAGTTATCAAGTTATCCTAAGGAAAGGGTCACTCCCATGAATAATCCCACAGATCATATCTTGGGAGCTCAAAGCACCATAAGAGCACTCACAGAATTCCTAACAGAAGCTAGGCTGTGTTGCCAACCAGGGTCACGATATCCCTTTATGAAAGAGAAAACCAACTTGAGTCTGCTGAAACTCTTCATAAGTTCTGCCTTGTTTCGGAGTCACAAGCAGCTTGACTAAGCAAAGTGCTAATTGATTTTAATGAGCCAACTTGTGTTTCCTTTTATGCCACAGTGCTTTTTTGGACAATGGCCAAAGAGAGACATCGGCGGGCACAGAGACAGGAATGCATTCTCTCTCACGCTCAAACGACCTAATCGCCAGCCCCTTTTTCTCCCGTGTAATTTGTGCATCTGTGACATCATTTTTAAAAGGCTTTCAAGCTGGACGTTCAAGTGCAATGAATACTGAAAATTGTTGGCACAGTCCTCAGTGGCTGTGATTTATGTGCATTATGGTAAAAACATTAATGCTTTACGGTCTACCAAGCAACTTGTAAAAGGGTTTACATAATTGTTTACCAAAGCTTCTGATACCAACCCGAAGCACACATTTTCTGAATTATAATTGGAGGCACTCTTCCTCGCTTGTTTATCTTAGAGCCTTTATTTGTCGAGCAAGGGCCTAATTAGATGAGATGGCTAAGAGTTCCGTGATTGCATCTCCCATCTTTTCGATTTCGTATTTCAAGGAGGTGGGAGGGGATGGGGAATTTGGATTGGAACGGCGTTTCTATGGAAGCTGGTTCCTCATTTCCATCCCTGATACACAGCCTTCACATAAATCATGAACACATGAAGCTGCCTTATACTGAATCAGACCAATGGTCTATCAAGGTCAGTACTGTCGATTCAGACTGGGAGCAACTGCCTCAAGCAGAGGTCTTTCACATCACCTCCTACCCAGTCCTTTTAACTGGAGATGCAGGGGATTGAACTGGGCACCTTCTGCACGCAAAGCAGATGCTTTACCACTGACCCACTATCTCTTTTCTCTCCCAGTTGCTATTTACCCAGGCAGGGTTAAAAAAACCAAACCAAACCCAGGTACCTTGTATGTAATGCTGGTGTGTGTTTGTGTAAGAGGTGAGAACCTTCCCTTCCCCAGCGCCAATTTGGGGGCCCCACCTCAAATGATTTTACGAGAAAAGAAAAAAGGATAACAGATGTTTGCAGGGGTCGTTTCGTAGAAAGAGAGCTAGGGGAACTCATTAGCATATGCCACACCCCCTAACATCACCGGAAGTGTGTCATAAGGCCACACCCCCTGACATCACCGGAAGTGTGTCATAAGGCCACACCCCCTGACATCACCGGAAGTGTGTCATAAGGCCACACCCCCTGACATCACCGGAAGTGTGTCATAAGGCCACACACCCCGACCTCAACGGACGTGTGTGCTACGGCCAAACGCCCCGCCCACCACCGGATTTTTTTGTGCCTTAGGAACACTGAGTGATCCAAGCACATCTGATGGAGAGTCAAGGGAGAATTATGCCTAGTGGAAGCAGACGGGAAGGAGAGAAGGCCAAAATGGTACATCGTGTGCAGATTTCATTTATTTATTTATTTGATTTATACCCCACCCTCCCCACCGAAGCAGGCTCTGGGAAGCCTCTGTGGAAGAGGAAATTAGACTCCGAAGTACGTTGTACTAATTATTATTATTAATCGTGGCACACTAGCTGTTCTCTCACTGCTGTACCTGAAGAAGTGGGCAGCTCACACCCTGCCACATATTTTGTTAGTCTTTAAGGTGCTACCGGACTCTTGTTCTTTTCTACTGGTGTATCCTGTCACATAGCTTGGGAATGACTGGCTTACCCAGAACATAACACACCTGGATTTCACCCAGTTCTGTGGCAGTAGAGCAATATTATGCCCAAACGTAGTATTTTTGGAGGGAAAACAGCCTCAATGTTCCCTCTAAGCTGTGGGGTCTTGTGAGCAAAAATTCTGCTTTGTGAGCTACCGGCATTAAAGTTGTGAGCCAGCGATTTGGCTACTGCATAAATTAGTCTGCTCTGGCGCCACCCTTCCTGAGCTAAGACAAAAACGTGTGAGCCGAAGGCTAAAAAACTGTGAGCTAGCTCACACTAACTCAGCTTAGAGGGAACACTGCTTGCTGTATGAAAATAGTTTGATCTTTGTTTTCCATGCCAAAGAATAGCAAAGGAGATATATGGAGAAAGGGTCATACATCGTTTGACACTAAATTTAAAAAGAAAGAAAAAGTTCTTTGGTAATCTGCCTTGAGTCTCAGTGAAGAAGGTGGGCTAGATTTTTAAAATGTATTTATGTTATTTATAGTCCGCCTTTTTCACTGACACTGAAGGCAGATTCCAGAGAGTAAGTCAATACAATCAACAGGACGAGACATCCCGTGAACAGTGCAATAGAGTTGGGACTACAGAAATCTGAAAACGAGCAGAAATCTAGAACAGAGCTGAAACAAAGCATAAGCATTTAAATGTGACACATTAAATGGTGTAGAAACTACATATTTGGCACATACTTACAGTGGCAAGCAGCATGCAGTAGTATAGGTCACACTCCCTATCCTTTTACCAATGCAACTTTCTGAATTGTTACGTTCCAGTACTGTCCCATTACCTGTGCAGAAGAGCCCTCTTGATGAATTCCATTTTGTATCATTTGCCAAAAGCCAGGACAGTGGGAAACGTCCTCACCTCTCAGGCAGGCCGTTCCATTCCATAAGGTGGGGGCCACAACAGAGGAAGCACGTGTACGGGCAGTTATTGATTTTGCCCGTTTGCAGAAAGTAAGTAACAGAATGGTTATGTAATGGGATAATCTTGCTTGTGTTCTCCAAAGTGTGTGGCATTTGTATGGTACAGCTCCGAAGCTCCATGGACGCCACCACTCCACAGGATGGCTGCTACTACACCAATTAGGTGTAGTGGTTAGGAGCATGGACTCTAATCTGGGAGAACCAGGGTTGATTCCCCACTCCTCCACTTGCAGCCAGCAGCTGGGTGTCACGCTGTCGCCTCCGCATTAAGCATTCTCTCCCTCAGCTGCTTTCTAAGGAGGACCAGGTTAGCCTGAACGTGAAGACCTACGCTCTTTCTAGCCTCAGCGTCTAAGGAAGGCAGCCCCTCTATTGCTGTCTTCCTCCTTTTTATTAGGTCGAAAACGTGGGGTCAGTGTTACTGCACAGCTGCCACCCATCTTTCTTTTTGCCCTAATTGCATTCCTCATCGGCTGAGGAACCGGGCGTTTGACATAACCCTTGTTCCCCTTCCAACCCTCCTCCCTCTGCTCCGTTGTTCATTTGTCTGTTGGTGTTCCTTTTCCCCCGGAGATGGTTCCTTGCTCGTCCTGTTCCCTTGGTTCTTATACAAGGTGCTTCGTCCTGACTTCCTCCTGTGTAATGGAGCCTGGAACCAGTCATCACACTGGGTGACCTTGGGCAAGCTACAGTTCTCTCGGAGCTGTTCTCTCAAGGGCAGTTCTCTCAGAGCTCTCTCAGCCCTGCCTACCTCACAGGGTGTCTGTTGTGAGGAGAACAAGGGAAGGAGATTGTAAAATGCTCCGAGACTCTGAGTGAAGGGCATGGTATAAATCCAATTTCTTCCTCTTTTGTGGGAGCAGCGGTTAACTAGGCCAATGGGGCAATTTTCAACACACAGTTTCAGACATCCCAAATGCTTTGCGGAGAGAGCAGCTGAACACTCCTTCAGTCTTACCATAAAAAAAAGAAAACCCTTTCGGTCTGTTTGTCTTTCTGTGCAAAAATTTACATCTCCGTCTGCCTGCTATGCTGATTCTGGCCCTGTGCTTTCTCTCATACGTGAGCCTACCATCTGTTGTCCCAGAACAGCCTTTTCTAATATTGTTACCAGAGCCGATGATAGTGTAGGTTGTCTCCATCCCAGCGTGGATATGATCGTGCACGTGGCAGTGTAAAAGCCATGTCCCAGGGTTAAAGGCGACCAGTTCAACAGTCTGAAAGGTCGCTGGGAAGAGGTCGTAGACATCCCCTCGGTGCTCATGCTCGGTCTGTGGTGAGAGATAAAGAGCACCGTCAAGGGAGGTTTTACTGCTAGCAAGTCAAAGGCATCAAAAGATGGCAGAAAGTGGACACTGTTTTAGAAGGCTTAGCAATTTTGTCCTGGTTAAAAAATTACATATTTCTATAACCGCTCTGCTCTCAGGAGATTATACCATCCCACTTCACAGTCTAACGTCATGACTATTTGGCTACCTATTCTTGACTTTCTTACCTCATAAAATGAGATTCCTGAACTGCTTGAGTGTTTGAACCTCTGGCAAATGACTAAAGATTATATACATGATTTTTCTTTTTTTTAAAATTTTTTGTCCTGTAGGACAACTTATTTCTTTGCCACAGTACTTTATGATGTACGTTTCTCGACCAATTCTTTAAATAGTGTTAAATCTAAACATTTGATCATTTCTGTAATGTTTATTTATTTCTGTATTTACCTTGATTGATTTCTGTACTTTAATCAAGACATACATCGCAATAAAAATGTATTCTGACAAGGAGATTATAGCACTGACCGTTGATTCTGAAGGCTGCAAAGTGAATATGGCTGCAAAGGGAAAATGGCCTAAATGCAAGACAAGCTGGCTGTCCCCTATGTATGTGACACTCTTGGGACACCTAAACCACTACAGAAATGTTCATTATTAATAAAAATAGCATCCCTCTGAAAACTGGCACTTCCTACAGAAATTATTCCTCTTTGGGCAAATTGGATCTATTCATGATACTTTTCTTTTTTTGCTGTCAGGTTGCAGCTGATTTATGGCTGCCCCGTAGGGTTTTCAAGGCAAAGGATGTTGAGAGGAGGTTTGCCACTGCCTTCCTCTGTGTAGTGAGGCCGGTAGTCCTTTGTTTTCTCCCATCAAAATACTGACCAGGGCGGACCCTGCTTAGCTTCTGAGATCTGACGAGATCGGGCTATCCTGGGCTATCCAGGTCAGGGTACAAAACTTATAGATTGCCTTATAGATAACAGCTCTGAAGGAGAATCGGGATAAGGTCAAAACAATTCAAAATTAAAATTATTTCAGAAAAAGGAGGTGGCGCTAGAGCAGGGGTCCCCAACCTTTTAGAGCCTCCAGGCCCCTCTGGAATTCTGACACCGCTTGGTGGGCGTGGCCACAAAATGGCTGCCACTGGAGGCAAAGCCAGACATAAAATGGCTGTCACAACTTACCTTCAGTCGCACAGTGACGAACCTTGTGCTGTGGTGGCAGCTGCTGGCAAAACAATGTTTTTTACAAATCAAATCTCCAGTGGCCCATCAGAAACCTGGCTACATAAAAGCCCCACCTGTGTCCACAGGCACTAAGCTGGGTACCTCTGCACTACAGTGTTGGTTTCTGTTGTTACAGGATCAGTGACAAGGCCAGAGGAAAGAGTTTCTTTTCCCTCCTGGGAGGATGCTGTGGAGCAGAGCCTTGCAGCACCAGGTATCGATTTTGTCCAAGAGGAATCGCTTCTTCTTGCCTGGTCGACAATGAGAATACGGCCCAGTCACAAGGGCACCTGAGTGCAGATGGGATGTTCAGTCCTCGCTAACTCAAATATTTTGAGTGCTCTTGGTTCATTCTACATATGGCTAATAGCAAGGCCAGGGGAAACAGCAGAACCTTTTTAGTGTTCTTGCAATGTTTATTTATAATGGCATTGTTTTAGTGATACCAACCTTGAAGAGGAAGGTCTCTCCATGGAAATGGGCGGTATGAAGGTCAATTTCATTTCCCATCCCAATTAAATACCAGTTTGTGTTTTCCCCTTCCTTCATGGTTAACCCAAGGAGGTTGTAAAAGATCTTGCCGTTGATTGCTGAAAATAATTACAGGGAGAGATTTGCAATACTAAATCAACAGGTTCATCAAAATTACAAGAAATTACAAGGAAAAAATACACTATTTGAAATGCCTTCTCTTACCAACATGTTTATTTTCAAGACTCATTACTAGGATCAACATCTTATTACCGATACACGTATGAAGCACTTGTTTGGGAATGCATATTTTGACAGTGAAAGTAGGGTATAAGTAACAGAAACAAAGGGGTGTAAAATGGACCTGGCAAATGGACACTATACATGAATATTCTTTTACAAGGGAAAAAAACCCCAGCACATAGAACACTACTGTATTAGGGTATGGATTAGACTAGGGCTGCATGTACACAGGGCACAAAAAAAAGCTTCTACCACGGCAGCATCAGCAAACAAGCATCCACATATGCTGGTTTCTGCACTGCTTGTTGCTGAATTAAGAACCAAAAGGTTAAGGAACTCAGAATATAAGGGCCCAATAGTTCTGTGTCTAAAACTGAAGCATAAATACTATCAAATATATGAAAATATACATGTATTTAGTACAAATTAAATAAAAACAAATACAGGTCCAAGTAATAGCCTCAATTAGGAGTCAAATCAAGCATTAATCCCAAAGGTAGAACATTACTGACCCTGACCAAACACGTTTCGGCCAATTAGCCTTCCTCAGGGGTCAAACAATGTTGTTACAGAATGGCTCCAAACATTGCAATAATACAGTAGACCAAGGTGAAATTGTTTTATAGTCAATATCTGTGACTGAAGGCAGAGACATAAACCAGAGGCCTCATTTTAGATAACTTGCTGCCATGGTCAGGTACACTTCCTTTGAATATTGGTCTAATTGTGTACCTTTCTAAAAAAGATGCAGTTTGGAGTAGTAAATAATAAATAGTAAATAATAAATAGTAAAATAATTCTATTCCTTCCTCTTTTTCCTCTGATGTACTTCTGCACAAAAACACAGATGAACGGCAATTGTGCCAGAAACTCCTTGGCCCTGATGCCCCTACCCGGTGACGCTATAGCATTTCTTGGCAGGCAAAGGTGGACAAGCCGTTTAAAAAGAAGGAATGCAGAGCTTAGCACTGCCATTTTGAAAGTGGAGTTTAGCCACGCCCCCTTAAGCTGGAGCTTAGCCACGCTCCCTTTTCTGAGGTGTTATAGGGGAGTGTCCAGCTAGACTGCTCCACCCACGGCTGTCTTGCAGCTTCTGCAAAATGAGAAAACTAGAGAGCAAAGGTGGTGTAGTGGTTAAGAGCGGGGGACTCTAATCTGGGGAACCAGGTCTGATTCCAGGATCCTCCACATGAGGCCTGCTGGGTGACCTTGGGTTAGTCATGGTTTTCTCTCAGAGCTCTCTCAGCCCCACTTGCCTCACAAGGTGCCTGTTGTGGGGAGAGGAAGGGAAGGAGATTGTAAGCTGCTTTGAGACACATGAGGTCTGCTGGGTGACCTTGAGCCAGCCCCAGTTCTCTCAAAACTCTCTCAGCCCCACCTGTATCACAAGGTGCCTGTTGTGGGGAGAGGAGGGGAAGGCAACTGTAAACTGCTGCACCCCTTAAGGTGGAGAAAAGTGGGGTATAAAAACCAACTCTTCTTTTTCTTATATTTTCTCCAAAGAAAAGGAGAGGGAGGGAAATAGGAACCAGATAGGCCATGATGTCGTCTGGACACTTCTCTTTTCTGTGTGGGTTTCCTGATATTCATGTGGAGGGAAATTCCCAAGTGGAAGTGGTCTAGGATATTTCTATTTCTTCTTGTTGTTGTTCAGTCGCACAGTCGAGTCCGGCTCTTTGTGATCCCATGGACCAGATCATGCTAGGCCCTCCTGTCTTCCGCCGTCCTCTGAAGTTTGCTCAATTTCATGTTCGTTGCATCTATGACCCTGTCTAACCATTTCATCCTTTGCCGTCCCCGTCTTCTTTGACCTTCAGTCTTTCCCAGCATCAGGGTCTTCTCCAGTGAGTGCTCCCTTCTCATTGGGTGGCCAAAGTATTTGAGCTTCAGTTTCATTATCTGGCCTTCCAGGGAACAGTCAGGGTTGATTTCTTTTAGGATTGACTGATTTGATCTTCTTGCAGTCCAAGGGACTCTCAAGAGTCTTCTCCAGCACCATAGTTCAAAAGAATCTATTCTTCGGCGCTCGACCTTCCTTATAGTCCAACTCTCGCAGCCATACATGACTACTGGGAATACCATTGCTTTGACCATGCGGACTTTCTATTTGAGGGGTAACTAAATGTGCATATTTTGATTTTTTTTTTTAGACCTGGGTAGTGTTCAGATGTACACTCTACTTGCATGGCAGACTGAAGCGGTGCAGTCCCAAGGGGGCTGCGATGTGATTATTCTGAGTGCAATTCATTTTTGATTAGTGAAAGCTGCCCCATAATTGTGAATCTGTTGCAATGGGAGGCGAAACACAACACTTCACCAAATGACGGTTTAAAGAAATAATCCTTCTGCGCCCTCTAGTGAACAACATACCATGCATCAGGTTTCCTTCCACGAAATCATGGGTGTGATTGAATTCCTTTGGGTTCTTGCGCAGATATTTTTCAATATTCTCTTCCAAGTACCAGGACTTATTTTCATCAAAGACCATGAACAGAAGAGCAAACTCGCGATCTATGTCTGTCCTTAAACCTTCGGCATTTAACACTCCCTTTCTGCAAATTATAAGGGGCCCAATTAAACCACTGCTCAAGTCCTGGAATGAAACAGCAAAATGGGAAATAGGAGTTAATATTGTATATGTTCTTCTGTTGCATTGCACTTTAAGTGACCACTGGATCACTTTTAACACTAACATGAATGCTTATTTATAAACAACAACCTCAACTGGAAGGTCAAACTGAAAAACAAAGGAAGGACAGGGAATCCTAACTCATAAACTCTGGTTCAGACAACCACACATGCTCAGATCTCACTGAAAGACCAGCACTTCCTCTCTAACGTGCACATGCAGGTACTTTCCACTCTAACAAACTGGGGTTACTATCAGAGCTCCTGCACATAGAACATGGATTACATACAGAAGTGCTGTAAAGTTGCACTTATGGCGGCCCCAGCAAGGGTCTTTCAAGGCAACTGAGAAGGACAGGTGGTTTACTGCATGCTCATCCCGTTCTTGGTGTCAACACGGTTCCAATCTGTTCGGTTAAGTCGTAACTCATCCACGGCTTTTCTAACACATTCTGCTTGTCACCTCTGTACAGTAAGGCTCCCAGGCCTTTGAACCTTATCCTCAGGGAAGCAGTTGTTCACTAACGTGTAACTGGGGATTGTTAAAAGAGTTCCCAATAAAGTTATAAAATGAACAATTAACCTTCTTCCCCCCCCACCCCCCGCCAGTTTTCTTATTTACCTTTACATAATCTGCTAATGAGTAGTAAATCCAAGTGATACAATTAGGGTCGGTGACACCAGGACCTGATCTTTCCGGAACGTTCCATCGGTAAATGCTTATTTCTCCTGAAGCGTGTACATGTTTTAAGACAAAGTTGAAACAAAATTTGGCCCAAAGTTCAGTTTACTAAATCTGTGATTTGTACGTACAAATTTACGGGGGAAACTCTCAAAAGTGCCATTTTTCATTCAAAAAGACATGAACATTTCCAGCCCTTATGGAATTGGGGGGGGGGAAGCTAAAGGAATTTTATTTATTTATTTATTTTCACATTTATGAGAACCAGGACACAGGCTAAAGAAGAAGAGAAGAGATTGGATTTATACTCTGCCCTTCATTACCCAAAGGAGTCTCAGAGCGGTTTACAATCTCCTTTCCCTTCCCCTCCCCACAACAGACACCCTGCTACTGAGAGAACAGCCCTGAAAGAACTTGTAACTGTCCCAAGATCACACCAGCAGCTGCGTGAGGAGGAGTGGGGAATCAAACCCAGTTCTCCCAGATTAGAGTCTGCATTCCTAACCACTACACCAAAACGTAGTTCTTTTCAATATGCTTCAAATCTATGTCAGACAATTATGACGATTAATATTTGAGAAAACAATGATTTTCTATGTTTTCCAAGCACCAAGAATACAGAGCATCACTTGCCCCAGGCTGAGAGTCCCTATCTATACCTTGTGGCTAATAGCCACTGATGGACCTCTGCTCCATATGCTTATCTAATTCCCTCTTGAAGCTGTCCATGCTTGTAGCCGCCACCACCTCCTGTGGCAGTGAATTCCATGTGTGAATCACTCTTTGGGTGAAGAAGGACTTCCTTTTATCTGTTCTAACCCAACTGCTCAGCAATTTCATTGAGTGCCCACGAGTTCTTGTGAGAAAGGGAGAAAAGTACCTCTTTCTCAACCTGCTCTATCCCATGCATAATCTTATAAACTTTGATCATGTCACCCTTCAGCCGTTGCTTCTTCAAGATTAAGTGCATATCCCTCAGGAGTGTCACAGACTTCAGGAAACTTTTAACGAAAGGGCGATAGCTGACTATACAGAGCCCCCGTCCTTTACCTGGCATAGTGGCGTGGGGTTCTTGACCACCGTCTGCTTCTTCTACCCCGTGTGCCGCTACTAAGTAAGGCCTGCTTGCTTTATTCTTAAACACAACCAGTATCGAGTCGCCAACTTCAGCATGGATCAAGGGCCCTAAGTAAAGAACAACAACAACAACACAATGAGTTTTGGAAGGCGGTGAGGTCCAAAAGACCGGAAACGAATGGAAATCATTTCACTCCAAAGCCCCATAAGAAACAATTATTGCACATGATGCTGCACGGCACTGAGCAAGATGGATGGTCTGCAGATGGAGTTGCCAGCTCTGAGCTGGGAAATTTCTGGATATTTTGGGGGCGGAGTTTAGGGAAGGGTGGGGTTTGCAGAGGGGAGGGGCCTCAGCAGGCAAAAATGCCACAGAGTCCACCCTCCAAAGCAGCCATTTTCTCCAGGGGAGCTGATCTTGGTCATCTGGAGATCAATTGGAATAGCAGGAGATCTCCAGGTACCACCTGGAGGTTGGCCACTCTATCTGCAGAACATAAGCATTTCGGGTCCAGGAGGAAGAAGAGCTGCCACAGCTCCAAAATTGTATGAGAGGTATTTACCGAGAACAGGCCCTCTTAACATCTTTGCTGGAATCTCTTCGAATTAGAAGCCAGGTTATGAACACCTTCTTCCGAATAGGATGAACAAATTGGGGTTTTTTTGCTAAGGAATGGCACACAGTTGAAGGGAACACCTTTTTCTGTCCCCCATGGAACACCAGTGGAACATGATTCAAGTCCCGTACCACCTTAGAGACCAACAAGAGATTTGACTCTCGCAAGCTTACGTCCTCAAATTCGTGTTGGTCTCAAATCGCTTGCTGGCCTCAAATCTCGTTCTTTTATTGCAGATCAATGTGACTACCTGTTAAGTCCGCACTTAACAAATTAATCAGAGAGTGATTTCAGCAAAAACTCAGGTTTATTCAGCTCGATGATCAACTTCTCTAACACGGTACAACTCCTCATAGCCTGAACAGCTTTTCCATTGCAGCTGCTTGGTATTTAAACATTCCGGGCTAATGTAGCCACACCTACTATACAATTCTCAACCTATCAGGTTGTTCGCATAATTGCCCAATCACAAGTGTTCCCACCACAGACAGTTCAAATGTGATTGGACACAATACTTTCGGCGCGAATCCTAGCCGACGTCTGAAGCTTAGCATAGCTTCTCTATGGGATGATTCACACTTCATCCTCATGCATTCAGGGCAGCATCTGAATACATTACACTACCCCCATTAAACTATCAACAGTGGAATATGATAACATTCCTTTGCCCCAATTAAATGGAGGATGAAAAATATACAGTGCTCAGTGAGTAAAACTCTGCCACCTTGGAAGACAACGTAAGATGCCAGCAATGTCTTCACAGGGCTCTTTTTGCCCAGACAATGCAGAAAATCTCTGGAAGACTCACCAACAATACTTGCTTGAACGGTGGGCAAGCTGTCTTCAGCAAATTAGTTTCATTAGTCTATCAGAACCAACTAAATGGTGGGGGATTCACTGGAGCACATGACGCTGCCTTATACCGAATCAGACCCTTGGTCCATCGAAGCCAGTACTGTCTACTCATACTGGCAGTGGCTCTCCAGGGCTTTCACATCACCTACTGCCAGGTTCTTTCACTTGAGACGCCAGGGACTGAACCTGAGCCCTTCTGCATGCAAAGATGCTCTGCCACTGAACCACAGCCACTCCCTAGTTACACCTCTCCTTCATTCTGCTCTGTTAACAACAGATCGAAACGAGGAGTGTGGATAGCACAGGAGGGGCCATGCGGTTCCCATCTCTCCACTGCAGTTGAAGCACTCCTCCACTACCCATTGGCTGCGGACAGATCACTAGACACTTAATCACCAAATCATCCTGAATTCTTTGTATTTAACCTCAACGGGGCACTTAATTTTTTATAATTTTTTTTAAAATGTGCATCATTCATGCACATTTCTCTTTGAGATCAGAAGATCTCACAGAATAAAATGAAGTTGTCTCCTTAGTCCAGTAGAACAGAAAATGTTGAAGCCCATAAAGAGAAAAGAGCAAAAGTCCAGTTACACCTTAAAGACTAACAGAATATGTGGCAGGGTATGGAGCTTTCGTGAGTCATTGCTCACTGTATCTGAAGAAGTGAGCAGTGACTCACGAAAGCTCCTCCCCTGCCACAAATTTTGTTCGTCTATAAGGTGCTACTGGACTCTTTTCTACTGCTACAGAAAAGACTAACATGGCTACCCATCTTGAATTATCACCGACAAAAGAGAACTGTTTTGAGATTTCCACAGTCCTAGACTGGGGCTCTCACAGCCACCTCTTGATAGCTATTGGGGGGGGTTAATGCAAATTACCAGGGAAATACATCTCAGCAGCCTCCACCCACTTACAATGAAGCATGCGTTAGGAGAACAGGTTGCTCGTATTTCTGCCCATAATGTTCTAATGCCCTCTACAGAGGAGCCGTACAAAATGTCTCCCTCAATGGGAAGTTGCTTGACATATTTTTAATGTGCTGTTTTAAATTAATCGTTGGTTAATGTGTGCATTTCCCCACGCTTCTGAAACCCTTTCAACAATAAGACAGCCCAGCGTAAAGGAGATTCTACAGTGATCTTGCTCCATCTCCTGGTAGGAAGCTTGATTTGCAATCCTGGGCCATGGTAAATCAATGGTATCAGAGGGTTTGGGACTATTTTACTGCTGACAAAACTGCAGATTGGATAGTTCAACATGATAATGCAATGGTCCACTCTAATTATATGGAGAAGTGGTCCACCCTCCTTGAAGTGCACACTGAAATTACGCTTACCAAAACAGGTCCTGTAAAGATAAATTATAATTCTTTATACATGTTTTAGTGAAATCTTGAATTTTTGAATATTTGAATAGGATTTGCATTTATATGTTCTTTACTCATTGTTCATTTATGCACTGGTGGATAATCTGCATTCAATTTGCTTTGAAAACAAGTATATATATTAGAATCTGAAAATATCACATGCTTAGTATTTTGCTGTTTGCATAATCATTCACCCTGTATCTTTTATTACTATTAATGCATGCTCAGTACTCTATGCTATGATATGTTATTATAATTTATAAATACTTTTTAAAAAAAGATGTGGAAAGGAGATGCTCAGGTGAGCATCTGTTACACACAGCCAGGCTTTGACCTGTGGCCCAGTCTCATACAAACACACTGCAGAAGGAAAAGCTCAGAATAGCAAAAACCAGCCAACTTTTTGAGTGACAGCCTCACCAAGCCCAATTTATATGCTATCCTTGTGGTATAGTTGCCACCAGAGAACCAAACTCAGCTATATATGTTGAAACAGCACTCATTGTGTATAGACCAATTCTAACCATATGAAGGAAACCTCCTTAGAATGAATGATTTCCCTGCTGTGGTTTGAACAAAGCAGTGTGAGTACTGTTTCAGATAAGCAGAAGACTGTGTGGAGTGGAGAGTGCATAGGACGCATAACAATTAGGAAATGTTCCACACACACACAACCTCATTGTTCACATTTGGCTTGGCGAGTCTCTTCAAACACCTACACACTTTCCCTCCAGTTAAGAATTCTCAGCTGCCGATTGCCCACCTGAAGAGAATGGCATTGCATTTCTTATATATAGAAAGCAGAAAGAATGGGTGCTACCACTGAAAAGATCAGGTCCACATTGTGTCTGATCAGAGAGTTTAAAGGGAAAGCTCAAACCAGGAGGCGGCCCCGGAGCACCTGAGGTGGCAAGCAAACAGGGGCACTTGGTGTAAGCTTGAATGTGGTTTGGATGTGTGGTAGGGATGCCAGTTTCCAGGTAAGACCTGGGGATCCCCCAGAATTGCAGCTTATCTTTAGACTGCAGAGATCAGTTCTCCTGGAGAAAATGGATCCATTGGAGGGTGAACTCTATGGCATTATACCCCACTGAGGTCCCTGTCCTCTCCAGGTTCCATCCTCAAATCTCTAGGAGTTTCCCTACCTGGATCTTGCAACCCTATGCCTTCATCCCCTGGTGGCGGCCGGGGTGGGGGACCTGGCAACCCTAATTGGGTGGCTAAAAAAATTAGTGTCTGAACTGTTTCAGGATCCTGATAATATAAGTTCACCCATCTTCAGTTTCTATATTTCTATCACTGTGTGAAGGGCCAGAAGTAGAAAGTGTTACAGAAGCCTGTGCAGACAAACACACTTCAGAAGACACACACACTGTTGAAGGGCATGCATATAAAAATCTGTATATTTGCTGCCTTATTAAAATGGCACAACTGCAGTGAAAGTGAAACAATGACTGGAATAGGAGTGGTTAAAAATATTTGCTCTTTGCATTTCAGAATATGTCTGGGGGGTTTTCGTGCAAATTCACAATGATGAAATAGATTATTCCTCAGAGCAGGGCCTGCTCAAAATGTGATTCTGATAGTCCAAAAGAATACATATGTATGCCTTTGCATAGCTGGAAAGAACATACACATGCAATATCTAATTTAACCTGGGCTGTTTCATGTGTAAAGTGGCTGCCTGTACAATATTAGCATACCAGTGCAATATCCTCCTAGATGGTGCTAACTTTGCACAAAGAGCTGCTGAGAGGCCCTGGAGAATAGATGCTTCGCATGTGCAAAGTCTAGCATGGTACATTCTGGTTCCTTTTCATGTTTTCAGCTGTGGACGAGAACAGTCTCCTCTAGATTTTTAGCGAAAGTATACTTTATTCTGGTTGGATCTTGGGGAAAATTAGTGAACAACAGTTACATAGTCCTTGAAATCATGATCAGCTGCTATCCAAAAGAAGCAGTCTGTGTGATGGCTAAGGAAAAATTTGTTGTTTTTTAGGATGCTACTGGACTCCGATTTTGTCCTCTGACCTAGACGGAGGTTTTGATGGAGGCAGTTGTGCATTTTACTGTGCATCGATCCTAATGCTCTGCTCAAACTGGGGCAAACAACTGCTGTTCCCCAGACTTCCTTGCTTGTCTATGTCACAAACGAAATCCCTCACTGATATCACGCTGCGTTTGTTGAGATGACTGCATCCCTAATCCTCCATCCTGCTAACCATCCTGCTTTGGTTTAAGGGTCGCTTCCAGCGTGTGGTTTCAGGAAGGGTATCCGAAGCATCTTGTTCAGTTACAATGCTGATTTACAGATGCAGTAATCACCTAAAGGATCCCAAGTAGCAAATGCTAGGGATGGCTTTCATGAAACCCTAGTGCAGGGGTCCTCAACCCTTTTGAGCCTACAAGCACCTTGGGATTTCGAGAAAGGGTGGTGAGCACGACCTTAAAATGGCTGCAACAGGAGGTGGAGCCAAACACAAAATGGCTGCCTCAGGAAGCGGAGCTGAACCCAAAATGACTGCCTCAGAAAGCGGAGCTGAACCCAAAATGGCTGCCTCAGGAGGCGGAGAAAAACAGAATACCTCCCTCCTTGTGCCTCCTGGGAAGAAGGAATTCCTGGAGGGAGAATGAAACCACCCACTGACCAAGGAAGGCCCAGGTGCTTAACAGTCCTCCTCGTCCGCCAGTGAAATGGAACATTGGACTTACTGTGATTATTCTTTCTTCTCAAGGGTGGGGACACTCTGATAGGCTTTTGAATTTGAATTAAGACAGCCAATAACAAACCCTGCCTTATGGTGGCTCCCCCCCCCTTCCTGAAAAGCTTGGCAGATGCCAAGGGAGTATTGGTGGGCACCATGGTGTCCACAAGCACCATGTTGGGGAATGCTGCCCTAGAGAGATGCTGGTGGTCAGAATACCTTCTGGCAGGGCTCTTTTTAGCAGGTACTCATTTGCATATTAAGCGACCCACCCCTAATGTAGCCAATCCTCCAAGAGTTTACAGTAGCTCCTGTAAGAAGAGCTCTGTAAGCTCTTGGAGGATTGGCTACATTAGGGGTGTGTGGCCTAATATGCAAAGGAGTTCCTGCTACAAAAAGAGCCCTGCGTTCTGGGCAACTATGCATAAGAATCTCTGCATACTCTCTTGTGGAACAGATTACTGGTATTCAAAGCCCATTGATTTAGGATCACAATGTGAAGAGTGTTCATTTGGAGAACCTAAGGAGACTACCTCTTCCATCTTTCCCCCCCCCCACACACACTGTTTTATGTCTTCAGGCAACAGATCTCCTACAATGTTTGGTGGCTCATCTGAGTTTCTCACCAAGAATTTGTAGATGTAGGTCCCGTGTAGTCCTCTTTTTGTGCTCCATAAAATCTCCATTTTTGTAGGCTCTGTAAACTGCCTTCTTATATTTTGAACCTATGCGATCTTCACCTTGGCTCACAAACACATGTCCGTAACTTGAAAGAACAAAAGAAAGAAAGAAAGATTAAGAGTCCAAATCCTTTTGTGTGTGTGTGCATGCCTGGAAGTCATGGTTGACCTCTGGCCACCCCTACTGGGGCTTGGACATTTTCAGAGAGGTGGCTTCCTATTGCCTGCCTCTGCATCTTGGCCCTGGTATTCCTTGGAGGTCTCCCATCTGAGTACTTACAGGGTCGGCCCTGCTTAGCTTCCGAGATCTGACGGGATTGGGCTGGCCGGGGCTATCCAGGTCAAATCTTAAATGGAATTTAAAAAATGGGATCACTGAAAGGAACAAGCATGGTATAGCTTGATGGGTAAATATTGCCCTGTACCCCACCATGCCAGTCTGGAGCCTTCCTGCAAGTTGAGCAGCTCTTCCTGTAGGGGTAGGCTTGCTAAAAATGTCCTTCCTCTTTATTTACATCCATGCCACGAAAAGCTTCAGCTACCGACTTCTACACGTTAAGCCTCTTCTAAAGGGACCAAGACATTTTCCCTGCAGGCTAGATGGCAACCCCATCCAGTGCTGCACCACGACATTCATGAAGAAGAATGTGCTGCTGAGTAGCAGCCAACCCGTGGGCTTGTCAAGGCAAGAGACCAGCAGAGGTAGTTTCCCATTGCCGTCCTCTAACATCCTCTATAGTGACAGACTTCACGTTCCTGGGATCCCAGATCACCGCAGACTGTGACAGCAGCCATGAAATTAAAAGACGCCTGCTCCTTGGGAGGAAAGCGATGGCGAACCTAAACAGCATGATAAAATGTAGAGACATCCCCCTGCCAGCAAAGGCCCGCATGGTCAAAGCAATGGTATTCCCAGTCGTCATGTATGGCTGCGAGAGTTGGACTATAAGGAAGGCCAAGCGCCAAAGAATAGATTCTTTTGAACTATGGTGCTGGAGAAGACTCTTGAGAGTCCCTTGGACTGCAAGAAGATCAAATCAGTCAATCCTAAAAGAAATCAACCCTGACTGTTCCCTGGAAGGCCAGATAATGAAACTGAAGCTCAAATACTTTGGCCACCAAATGAGAAGGGAGCACTCACTGGAGAAGACCCTGATGCTGGGAAAGATTGAAGGTCAAAGACGACGGGGACGGCAAAGGATGAGATGGATAGACAGTGTACGAACATGAATTTGAGCAAACTTCAGAGGACGGCGGAAGACAGGAGGGACTGGCGTGATCTGGTCCATGGGGTCGCAAAGAGTTGGACTCGACTGTGCGACTGAACAACAACAACAAACATCCCCTGGCGCTCACAGTCCTCTATAAACAAAGAAGAATTCTACCTCTTGGAACCACCAAATTAGATGCCAAGCACACTCTACTGGGAGCCAGTTTGGTGTAGTGGTTAAGTGCACGGACTCTAATCTGGGAGAACCGGGTTTGATTCCCCACTCCTCCACTTACACCTGCTGATGTGACCTTGGGTCAGTCACAAGCTCTGGCACAGCTGT